>NC_058130.1:575108510-575145331 GCF_016433145.1 Gracilinanus agilis
GGTGGTTGCTCAGCCCGCGATTTCGTGAGGGCTGTTTCACCCCTTTATAGCATGGAAATGCCTCGATTCCACGTACCTTCCACGCTGTGCCCTGTTGTGGGGGTTCCTCCATTCGTCTGGACTTGTTTTTATGTCCCCTTGAGGAGTTTTGTGTGTTTCGGTCAGGAGAGGTTAAGAGCTGCTTCTTACTCTGCCACCATCTTAACCCAGAAAAAAAGGTTGAAACATTTTTAAATTTCCTTCCAGCTCAAAATCTTTTTACTCTATTAAACTCCATAGAGAATTTAGTTGCCTCTCATTGACTAGGGAGAAAAAAATGGAGTTCATGTTAAAATTGATTCCCAGTATCATAGAATTCAGATTTGAAAAGGACCTTAATGTCACTCTAATACAATTCATTCTCCATACTAGAATTTTGACCTAAATATAACAAGGTTTTATTAAATTATTTTTCCTATCAGTCTTTCACCCATATTTTTCTAAGGCTTCCCTATTTCTTCAACTACCAGCTCTGAAGATTTAAAATTCTAGTTGACTATTTGTTGAGTTAAAATTAACTCTCCAATTTCATAATATTATAACACTAATACAACTCACTAATTCAGTATATGTTTAGGAAACCCTTATACTTAAAATCTAAAATGAGAACATTACAACTTGATTCCATTTTTATATACCTTTGGTTGTATTATGTCTCACAAATGTGCTGTGATACACTGTGATACACATATATCTATCTTTACTCTTATGATCTTCATTATAGTTTCAATTTTTAAGTTATTTTCTTGAACTCACTGTACTTGTATGTCAAAATACTTTTCCAAAGTATTACCACCAAACAGGTCAGGAAAAATGTGCATATAAATTCGTGGATAAAATATTAGCAGGGCATATATACACACACACACACACACACACACATACACATATAAAAAATCCAAAATCAGTACTTAGGGAAAAGTATGTAAGAAGACCTTAGAGTTATTAAAGATATCAAAGGAGCAAGAAATGGTGAAATAGAGAATTTGTGAACATTAATTAGACATTAAAAAGCCAAATATTAGAAACAGTATGCACTCAGTTTTTAAGTCACCTAGATTCTTCCTTTGACTGCATTTGGCCCACTCTGTACCCAAGTGGCCACTTATATTCTCCTAATTGCCAAATACAATGCTCATGAAAGAATAAAAACTTGGCCTTGAGTGCCACATAAGAAAGAGGGCATCCAAAGGGAAATTAATAATTAATTTATTTAAAACAATATATCCTAGAGCCAACAACTGATTGCCTTGATTTCTCATTGACTGCTTTCATGAATCAGACCTCCAGAGAGGACTACAAAAAAATAACACTATCAATAAGGAATAATAGAGTGGAAGAAAATTGGCAGCTTGACATGTGGGAATCCAAACCCAAATGTTAGCTCTTACTTTAGGCATTTCCTAATCTAGTAGTCCCAATATTATTTTATATATTTATTTTGTATGCATATATTACATATATATGTATGAAAATAATATATATGTATGTATAATATATTACTTCCCTATACAGAATATAAGGCTTTTAAGGGAAAATGAAGTTTGAATAGCTTCTCCCCATTCTCTTGTCCCTTGCCATTTGAATAGATTATGAGGCTTTTAACCTGGAGGTCATCTTGGAAAAAACTTAGTTGAATGTTTCAAAGCAGAGAGAATGATAAATTTGATTTGATGAACATTTCATATAAACTTTTTGCAGATATTAGATATAAGTATTAACCTTTTTCTTTATGACTTGTCTCGACTTTATAATGTTGTACTCTATATAGAAAACTCTTTTTTCCTTACAAAAAAAGTAGCAATAGGAATTTCTAATCCCCTTCATCTCTGGGGGACACTCTTCACCCAGATACACTCAATGTCATTACCTTTCATGACCCCTTTGTCCAAATAAACTAGCTCCTTTGTGATTTCTCCATACCCAATCCCTAGGACAGTGATGGAGAACCTGTGGCACAGGTGCCAAAGAAGGCACTTAGAGCCCTCTTGGTGGGCATGCCTGTCATCACTGTCTAGAGTTCATTATTAGAAAGCTAGGGAGACTTGGGAAGGAGCTGCTCCCCTCCTCCCTCCATGAACCTGAGGACATTCCTCACTTGATCCCCACCCCTCTATTCACCAGCCCAATGGGAGTGCTTCCTCTCTCCCCTGTCTGGGGTAAGGGTGGCTCTGGGGAGTTATGAGGGGAACACTCAGTCTCTGGGGGATGAGAGTGGGGCCCAGTACTCACCTCTAAAAGTTTCACCATAACTACCTTAGGGGTAAAAAGAGTATTATGCTTGATAAGCGATACTGAACAATTGGTAATGTTTGGAATTGCTTCTAAGCTTCAAAATTATTTTTGGGGGGAGGAGGGTTATTTCTGTTTTTATAAGCATTCAAGGAAGAACATAATTAAAAAATATATTTCACTAGATAATGTGAATTGCTACTAGTCCTCAGTCAATGAGAATTCTTTAGCTTAACAACGAATAATATAAACTATTGAATAGTTCTCCCTCTAACACTGGACAAATTGAAATAAAAGATTCACTGGCTGTTGATACTTTTAGTGTTTTTTTTTTTAAACTTAAGAGCTGTGTAAATAATTTGTGCTCATTCAAAGGTTGTTCTTTATGTCAGTTGAATGTTTAGACCTACAAAATATGTGTTTCTCTTTTTGATGATTAATGGCCTGTGTTTCACAACTATCTAATAGTTGCTAATTGTATAGGATTTCAAGGTGCACTTATTATTGAGCAGAATTATTTGTAATGAGGATAAAATTAATCTGGCACGTTGGTTCGAAAGTGTGACTATATGTATGATATAACTACATGTAACTTAAAAAACATAACTGCAATGCACATTTTGTTAATGCCAATTTCATCATTCAGAATAATTACATATTTTATTCTGGAAATAGATGAAAGAAAAAAGGTACATATTATTTTGGTGTGATATTAGGAAAATACATACTTTATTACAAATTATATATATGTAGATATATATATATACATTTCTATTTGCATGTGTGTATACACATAAACATACTTTCACACATAAATGTTCCAATATATCAAATTATTAAAAGATTAACCTTTAAACAAGGACCATAATGCTATTTATTGTTAAGTATACACTTTAATTTGTGTTCAATTCTGACTACTGACTGCATTGACCTACATGAATATTTTAGGCATCTGCATATTTTAATTTTAAAAACTGTTCTTTTTTGGTACTTGAATGACTTGAGACTTAATTAATTCATTTTTTACTTTCTTATCTTTTTTAAAATTCAATTCAATTATTTCACAATTATTTTCTGACATTTTACAAATCATATTCTCTCCTTCTCTCCATTCCCTTGCTCTCCAAGGCAGTAAATGGTCTTTTGTAGATTACATTAGTGCTTTCATGTATTACACACACTTCCATATGCCCAATACCATGACAGAGGATACATATAATATATGCAATAAAAATTCAAGACTAAAATGAAGTGAAAGATGACATTACTTGATCTGCAATCAGATTCCAACAGTTTCTTCTTTGTCTTTGGATAACATTTTTTGTTATGAGTTCCATGGGGTTATCGTGGGAACTTGACTTGCAGATAGTAGTTTGGTCCTTCACAATTGATCATTATACAATATTTCTGTTATTATTTTTACTCTTTTCCTTATTTTGCTCATTTTACTTTGCATCAGTTCATATAAGTCTCTCCAGATTTTCCTGAACTTATCTTGCTTGTCATTTCTTTTGGTGCAATAGTATTTCATTATAACTATATATCACAATTTATTCATACACTCCCCTGTTTGATGAATATCCCTTCAGTTTCCAATACTTTGCTACTACAAAGAAAGCTGCTATTTTAAGTACCTTTTCTCTTATACCGATCCCTTTGGGACACAGGTCCAGTAGTGACATTTCTGGGTCAAAGGATATGCATAGTTTTATGGTCCTTTGGTTGTGGTTCCAGATTACTCTCCAGAATGTTTTGTTTTTTTTTCAGTTCACAGTTCTACCAATAGTGTATTCATATCCCAGTGTTCCCTTATCCCCTCCAACAGTCATCATTTTCCTTTATTGTCATATTAGCCAATCTGATAGGAATGTCATGGTATCTCAAGAGTTGTTTTAATTCACATTTCTCCAAACAATAGTGACTTGGAGCAATTGTTCAGATGGCTATAAATAGTTTTAATTTGTTCATCTGAGAACTGCCTGTTCATTTTCTTTAACCATATATCAACTGCAGAATGTTTCATATTCTTATACATTTGACTCAGTTCTCTACATATTTGAAAAATGAGGCCTTTGTCAGAGAAACTTACTTTATAATTTCCCCCCTAATTTGTCGTTTCCTTTTTAGTCTTGGCTTTATAAACTTTGTTTGTAGAAAAACTATATTTATTTTGATGTAATCAAAATTGACTTTCAATTTTTGTTCTCTATGCCTTGTTTAATCATAATGCTTTCCTTATCCGTAAATATGAAAAATATATTTTAATGGTACCCTAATTTGTTTATGGTAACCCCTTTTATTTCTAGATAAATATCTATTTTGACTTTATCTTGGTGTATGATGTGAGATTTTAGTCTATGCTTAGCTTCTGCCATATTGTGTTCCATATTGTGAAACAGTGAGTTCTTCCCCTTATAGCTTGGATCTTTGAGTGTATTGGACACTAACTTACTATGATCATTACTATTACCTAAGTCACTACATTGATCTATTAATATATTTTTTCACCATTACCAAATTGCTTTGATGATTGCCACTTTATACTATATTTTGAAATCTTGTATGGCTAGGCCTCTACCTTCAATTTTTTCTGTTAATTTCCTTGATACTAAATGTTTTCTTCTTTCTCATTAATTTATTATTTTTTCTAGTTCTTAGAAAATATTTTGGTAGTTTGACTGGAATGACACTGAATAAGTAAATTAATTTAAATTGAATTGTCATTTTTATTTTATAGGATCAGCCTTTCTATATTTTTCTAGTCATTTAGATCTGACTATTTGTGTGTGAAAAGTATTTTGCAATCATATTTTTATAGTTGCTGGGTTTCTTTTGTTAAGTATACCCCTAGGTATTTTAAATTATCTACAATTATTTGAAATAGAAATTCCTTTTTCTTTCTCTTGCTAGAGAAATTTGTTGGTAGCAAATGGAAATGCTCATGATTTATGTGGGTTTATTTTATATCCTGCAATTTTGCTAAAGTTGTTAATTATTTCAATTAATTTTTGCTTCATTTTCTAGGATTCTTTATGTATATTATCATATCATCTGCCAAGATGATAAATTTGTTTCTTCATTGTCTATTCACATCCCTTCAATTTATTTTCCTATTTTTATTGTTATTTTTAGCATTTCTAAAAGCAATATAAAATATTAGGGATGATCATGGCCATTATTATCTCACTTCTGATGTTATTGGTTTCTAGTTTATCTCCTTTACAGAGAATGTTTGCTGATGGTTTTAGATACATATCTTTTATCACTTTAAGGAAAGGTTCTTTTATTCCAATGTTTTCTAATGTTTTTATAAGGAATGGTTGTTTATTTTGTCAAAAGCTTTACCTGCTTTTGATAATCAAATAGTTTCTTTTACTTTTGTTATTGATATGGTAAAAATATGCTGAATATGCTAAAATTGAACAATCCCTGCATTCCTGGTATAAAACCTATTTGGTCACAGCATATGATTCTTGTGATATTATGCTGTAATCTCTTTAGTAGTATTTTATTTAAAATTTTGCATCAATCTTCATTAAGGATATTGATCTATAGTTTTATTTTTCTATTTTAATTCTTCCTGACTTAGGTATAAGCATCATATTTGTATGATAAAAGGAATTTGGAAGAATTCCTTCTCCTATTTTTCCATGTTGTACTAGAATGAATTGTTCTTTGAATATTTGATAGAATTCACCTGTGAATTCTACCTAGCCCTAGATTTTTTTGTTTGTTTCATTTTGTTTTGTGGGGAATTCTTCAATTGTTCAGTTTATTTTCAATAATGAGATTGTTTAATTATTCTATTTCTTCTTTTGTTAATCCAAGAAATTTACATTTTTAAAATTTTTTTGTCTATTTCATTTAGATCATCATTTGTCACTTATGTCTTATGTCACTTAAGCCTATGTCACAGATTTATTGGCATGTAGTTGGGCAAAATAATTTCATCTTTATTGGTTGTGTTTTCATCCTTTATTTTTTTACTGGTAATTTGGTATATTTTCTTTTTTGAAGTCAAATTAACTAATGGTTTACATATTTTATTTTATTTTTTCATTAAACTAACTCATTATCTTATGCATTAGTCTAAGTGTTCTTATTATTAATTTTATTTCTCACTTCTTTAATTTTTAGGATTCCTAATTTTATGGTCAAATGGACTTTTTACATTGATTCTTTTTCTTTTTGTTGTTGTTGTTGTTTCATGCTCAACTCATGAAACTGTTCTTTATTTTAGAGGTAAACATTTAGAGATATAAATTTCCAATAGGTACATCTTTGTTTGCCTACCATAAATTTTGGTATGTTCGTCTTCTTGTTGTCATTCTCTTTTATGAAATTATGGATTGTTTCTATTATCTATTCTTTGAATCACTCATTCTTTAGTATAAGATTATTTAGGTAGGATTTCCAGTTCCAGAGCCAAGATGGCTAAGTAGAACAGGGAACCTCAAAACCACCAAGGGAATCCTCTCCGACTGATCTTAAAATAATGTCATAAAATGAGTACAGGAGTGAAAGAACCAACAAGGAGACAGAGTGAAGGAACTTTCATGAAGAAAACAAGTTGAAAGTTAGGCAGAGAACACCTGGGACACTGAGACTAAAATGGAGCACAGCATGAAAGAAGCTACAGCAAGGAGTAGGGAACAAATCAACAGTGAGCTCTACCTCCATCTACTGATACAGGTTCTGAACCTCCCCTCAAGCCAACATCCAATCCTGGCCCTGCCTGAGCCAATAGTGGTCCAACCCAACACAGACCCCTTAAAGTCCCAAGCAAACCTTCAGTGAGGTCCAGAATTCCAGTCCAGGGCACACTGTGCTGCACAATCTGATCTGCATGGGCCCAGAGAGGAGACATTAATCCTAGCCTGAGATTGTGATGAGGACATAGAAACCAGTTTGGGGCAGGTGCAAGACCCAAAGCCCCCCACTCCCAATCCCTGACAGGGGCAGCCTCCAGGGTGCTGACTTGAGGGAGTCTGGCTGACTCTTGCCAAAGCTCAAGGCAGAGCCCCAGGGCAGGGAAGTCTTCTGTGTGCTCTGTGTCTAATCTGATTAAGTCAAGAGTAAGACAAAAAACCCACACCAAGTCATAGGCTAGAATTTGAGCTGTGCCTGATCTGATCCAATCCAGGATGATATCAAAATTCTATCCCAAGCCTGAAGCTAGAATTTGAGCTATTAGCAGTCTCAGTAGTTGATTTAATCAGCAGTGGGAGGTAGTTCTCCAAGCTACCAGCCTATCTGCCATCATACCCTCTCAGAAGAACTGAACCTTATAGAAGCTAGAAATAAGGGTAAGTGTAGCATCAAGAAGCACTGAAGTTTAAGAGGATGCTCTAACCTCCCAGAGAAAAGAGACTACCTTTAAAAGGGATGGGAAAATGAGGAAACACACACACACACACACATACCCCTAACCTCAGAGAACTTTTATGGAGACAAAGATGAAGGCACAGACACAGAAGCGGACAATGAAAGCAAAGCAAACATACACAAAATTCAAAAGAAAAAAAATGAATTGCATTCATTCTGGAAGAGCACATAAAGGATTTTTTAAAATCAACTAAAATAGGGAGAAGAAAAATGGGGAAGAGAAATGAAAGGAAATGAAAGAAAAAATGGGCCAAAAAATGAAAAAGGAGGCTCAAAAGCTGATTAAAGAAAATCTTTTCTTAAAAATTACAATTGGGCAGCAAATTGGGAATTTCCCACAAAGGAAAAGGATCTAAATGTACAAAAATTCTTATCTCCACTCTTTTTCTGGTGGCAAAGAATTGGAAACTGAGAGAATGCCTATCATTTGGGGAATGTCTAAACTTGTTGTTGTATATAATTGTGATGAAATATTGTTTTTCTCTATGGAATCATAAGCAGGATGCTCTTTAGAAGGGGACAAAAACATAGAGTAAGAGGAGCAAGTGACTTTCTTTCTTTAGAGTCTTATAGAGGAATGTGATCTAGTTTGGGGCTACAAAAGTTCATAGTGGGAGGTGCCTAGGAAAGCATTCAGACACACATGGCTGATGCCTTTTCTTTCTCTGGCCCAAATTTTGTTGTTTAATACATAATTATAAATTAAAATAAAGTCTCGAGATGCAGATTGAAGCTTACTTTGAAAAAAAAAAGCAAAACTTTTTCAATTGGGTTTTATATATATTCTTTTACAACATGACTAATGTGAAATGATTTTCATGAATACATATAAATAATCTGTATCAAATTTCTGGCCTTAATAATAGGAGGAATGGTGAGAATTTGAAACTTAAAAATGCATACATATATGCATAAATATATTTGCATATATGTTTTATGTTTATATGTGTGCATATGTACATATATGTCAGTAAATAGGTAGATAGAAATAATTTTTGGGTGACCCTGAGGATGTCACTAACTTAAATTGTTTGCCTTAATTTCCTCAATTATAAAATGAGAATATAATACCTACCTGTCAGGGTTGTAACAATCAAACAAGATGAATATTTGTAAATGCATTAAATATAATGGATGGCATATAGTAGGTATCATATAAATGCTTTTTCCTTAACTCTTCCCTTTTCTCCTCATTAAATGTATTAGATAAGGAATAAACTAAATCAGTGATCCTATTTAGTAAACAATTATAAGAGTGTACATGAAAAATGATGTGGAAAGGATAGGTAGTTATGATTAATTACGGTATTGGAGAGGCAGGAATTGATGGGGGAGGGAGTTATAAATGAGCTGAACAAATCTCTGAGTATAATTAGCAGGAAATGAGAAAAGAATAGCTTTATTAATGAAACAGGAAATGACATAAGGTTTGGAGGAAACATACTAGTTGTTGTTGTAAGTTCATTTGTTTGTTTGTTTTTAACTAACATTCATATAATATAATCCAGAAACAAATTGTTGTTTCAGAATTTGTTTGGAATGAAAAGTAAACTTCTTTGCAGACTCCCATTTAATACAACATTCATAACTGATATATTATTATACCTGGGCTATTGATCATTAATTAGGAAACAGGAAGCTATAGTGTAATGATAATTCACACTGTATTCCGAAGAGGTGGGTTCAAATTTTCTTCTGAGCCTTTTTGCATATGTAACCCTGGTTAAATCATTCAATCTCCCTGAATCTCAGTTTCCTCTTATGTAATAGAAATATCAGACTAAATGGTTTCTGAAATCCAGTGGCTAATATTGGAAATGTGTTTTGAATGAATTTACATATATTATTCATATTGTATCTCTATGCCTTCTCAATGGGTGAGGAAGAAGCTTGAGGGATAGAGAGAATATGGAACTAAATAAAAAACACAAATAAAATAAAATAAATAATTAATTTTAAAAAGATTTATATTTTCTGACATCCATATTTATGATAATTTTTCTACACAATTAAGTGACTTTGTTAAAACACTGAAAAGTATAATAGGCAAAAATAACACCTTAAATACTCTGCTATCCTTCAGTTCATTTACTGAATCTTACTAATATGAGTCAAAATGGACAAATGCAATATTAATGGAAATGAAAGTCACAGAATAGAATGTAGTTTGGGTTTACATGATGTGTTACACATTTTTTCCCCAAGTAAACACATTTAGAACCCCACCAATTCCAAAAATAGTTAACTAAACAAATGCATAAAAAGATTATGCTTAAGATCACAAATTTAACATTGTTTGCAATTGTTTAAAAAGATATAAATTACATTTTTATGTTAATATAAACATCATCTGCTTTTGAGTTCCTTTTAGATTTGTTTTAGTTGGATACTTTTTCTCTTAATTTTGTGGCTTTAATTTTTTTTAATGTAATGGTATATATTTTTATCATTCTTTTTTCATCTTTTCATATAGTTTCCTTATTTTATTTACATTTCCAATATTTGCCATTTTAATAACACAACACAATTCATTATGCTCAAGAACCACAATATATACCACATTTGTGTGACTTTGTGTTACTTACTTTATGCCTTGGCTTTAGTTACTTTTATTTTTTAACAGAGAAGTTGAACTGGATGATCTTTAAGGCTCATTTTATATCTAAATCCTAGAAATAACTTCTTGATTAAGTAACATTCTTCATTTTGTTGTTTTAGTCAAATGTCATATACTTCTCATCTTTGAAACCATCATTATCAGTGATATTATCAAGGATCAAATGCAAATAATCTCCATGGCATGTTATATCTTCTTTTACCCACCTGCTTTTTAATAGGTATCCTGAAAGGTAGAGAAATATTCATTCAACATTTGGAAATTTTAGATGCATGGGGTAGAGATAATTCACAGACTAAACTTTAAGTCATGAAAAACTAGACTTTCCTCTAAAGAGGAAATATTCTGGTCAAATAATTTCATAATAGATATTAATATAAATTGTCTTAGAATTAAATAATTAAGATGACAAATATTTTATCTATTATATGTATTTATAGTATTAAAATTAAAAATGAGAGTGAAAAGTATTTAAAATCTAGATAATTAATCTCATGTTATATTAACCATTCTAGAACAATTAAAACAGTGGAGAACAGAGACATTATTTTGTATTGGTGTTTAGTTTATTCTCATTATCAATGCTGTATTTAATACATGTTTCTATTGAGATATGTCTTATTAAGGTATCCATACTAATTGGAGCTACTACTGAGAATAATTTGATAATATCTCTAATATGAGAAAACAAATCTTTCTGAAATTAAAAGCTGTCTCTAGCATGCTATTTCTACCCAACTCTTTGGTTCTATGCTGCTAAATAAATGAAAGAGTCATCTGATAGTGACCTCAGAGCCTAATATAACACTTCTCATTGCACAATCCTTAAAAAGGTTATTATTCAAACAAGTTTAGAACACCATTAAGCTTGAGGTTATATGTTAATTAAAAATAGATTGATGATTCAGTATCTATAGACACCTTCATGTCTGCTAAGTGAATCATCTAGGGGTAGCATTGAGTTTTGAATTTCAAATCAAAACCTACAGACTAATCTTCACATATTTACTGTGCCCATCCAGACTCTAGGGGGCAGAATTGCACATACACTGAAGTCAATTGTCTATGACATGCTGAGCATCTTTTGAATTGAAATATTTCTTTTTTTAGTTAGAAGAAAGTAAAAATCACTAAAGGAATATACATCTGGCAGTTGAGGATTGGGGTGGGTGAGAGCAGGGAAGGAAGAGAACAGTTTACTATTTTTATTCTAAATAAATCAACATGTTATTCTTAGAACTTGGGACATCCCTGATGAGAAAGGGAGGAGAAAATATCCATTTGTTAGCTTTAGCACACTTGAAATAGTCATATTCTGCCTCAGAGTAATGGCTAATATTTCCCAGTTTAAAATTAACATTCCTTCCAAGCATCTTTCAACAGAAGAGATGAAAGAAGTTTTATAAATAATGTTTCATGATCTGTCCCCAAACCCTTATATTCTCTCTTTGGGTCACTTGAGTGTTTTCATCTATGGAAGAACAGTCCTAGACTAGGTGACTTTTAAAAATTCTTTTCAATTCTATGAATCCCTATTTTTAACCAAATGTTGCAAATTTCCCAATTCAACAATGTTGAAATGAAGACCTAGTGAAAACTTGGCTTCTTCAGAGAGTTGCAATGTGAAGTCTGGGGATGAAAGAGAATTTAGGGATAATAATTATAGAGGGCTGGACATTTTTTTTTCAATTTAGGGATTGAAACAAAGAGCAAAAAAAAATACAATATTCAGGCATTTACAACTGAATTGATATCAATCCATACACTAACCACATTGTCTCAATTTTCTTTTTTTTCCCCTTTTTTTAACCACTGTGAACACAGAGACAAGAAGTAATTATAATTTACCAGCAAAACAACTGTACTGGTTAAAAGGTTTTTATATTAAGAAAAATCATATGGGAATATATTTACTTCTCACTTATCCATCAAAACTGACTATATACTTTCAGGGGAAAGTATGGACATTCAACAAAATAAAAGATTTCCAAATATTTGGAAAGAAAAGACCAGAACTAAGTGGAAAGTTTGATATCCAAACACAAAAATCAAGAGATACATGAAGAGATAAATAAGAAAGAGAAGGGAAAGAAAAAAAATTCTTTTAATATCTTCTTCAAGGGCTTCATTTACTTATATGCCTATATGGAAAAATAGGATGTGTGACTCTCAAAAATTGTACTCATCATTATAGTAATTAGAAGAATTATTCATATGAAGAGGTTGGGATACTAAATGGTCTAAGATGATATGCAAAAAAAGAAAAAGGGGTAATAGAAGATGGCAACAAGAGAAACTTGAAGGAATAAGAAAAATGGGATAATTTATACCACACAAAGAAGGGCATGGGAAGGGGGGATGAATACTATTATAAGAAGGAGAGGAAAGGAGTGTTAATAGGTAATACTTAAACCTTACTCTCAGTGGAATCAACTGTGAGATGGAAAAGTAGCTAGATCCATTGAGATATCAAATTCTATCTTACCCTATGAAGAAAGTTAGAGGGGAAAAACCAAAGGGGGGGTAATGGGGTAGGGAGTTAAAAAAAGGAGGGAAAGAGAGGGGGGACAGAATTTAAAAGACTTTAAAAATAATAAGAGGGGTATGGGAAGGGAGGAGACAGAAGGGGAAGTAAACTGAGGGTGGGGACAGGGGGGTCTGATTAAAAGCAAACCACTGGTTTAAAAGGAAATAGCAAAAGAAGAAAGGGCAGAACAAGGAGAATAATTCAGTATGTTGGGGAATACACAGATGACAATCATAACTCTGAATGTTGATGGGATGAACTTGCCCATAAAATGGAAGCAAATAGCAGAGTAGATTAAAGACTAAAATTCTACCATATGTGGTCTACAAGAAACACACATGAGGCAGATACACACACACAGGGTAAAAGTAAAAGGCTGGAGCAAAATCTATTGGACTTCAACTGAGAAAAAGAAGGCATGGGTTGCAATCATGATATCTGACAAAGCCAAACTAAAAATAGATCTGATTAAAAGAGATAGGGAAGGTAATTACATCCTAATAAAAGACAGTATAGACAATGAGGAAATATCAGTAGTCAGCATGTATGCATCAAATGCTCTAGCATCCAAATTTCTAAAGGAGAAATTGGTGGAACTCAAGGAGGAAGTAAAAAATAGAACTTTACTAATAGGAGACCTAAACCTTCCTCTATCACATATAGATAAATCAAACCAAAAAATAAATAAGAAAGAGGTAAGAGATGTGAATGAAATCTTAGAAAAATTAACAGATATGTGGAGAAAAATAAATAGGGACAAAAAGGAATATACCTTGAAGTGTTCTTGAGAGAATATACTACTGTATCCTTCTTAACTTAAGAAGTTTTTAGGTTATTCTCTATTCTGTGAAACTGATGTGATATTCCATTCTTCACTGCTGACTTTTATTAAAAAGAGAAGAACATTTGATTTTGGGAGGTCTCATAAAAGATTGTCACATAGGGCACCAAGCAAATGTAAGTGGAGAAACGTTTTTACATATCATTTGGTTTATAAGGGAGAAAGTTTACAAAGAGAGGTGGATATGAGCCTACTATAAGAAATACAAAGAATAAGGAAGATTCAAATATATTCAAATTGAATTTTAGTTTCTCAGCTAAGTTTTCCCCATACTTTTCATCTTTATATTCATCAAAGTTAATATTCTACATCTTGTTAATCGAGTAGAAGGAAAGCATTTTACATATTTGTTAGCCAGGTTTTCCCTTTACAAACTCATTCCACTAGTAATAAATTAGCTTCTCACATTCTTGAGCTCTTTCTGTTTTTTTCACCTCTGTGACACATTAGTTCTAGAAGTCTATCTTCTCCAGATTTATCTCAAAATTTCTTTAATCATATTATCATCAACATTTTTACTTGAAATTCATACATAGTAGAGAGGCTACAAGCTAGACATGATAATAAGAAATATGATAATCATGATATAATAAATTATATTTCCCAAATCTTTCACTTTCTAATTGTACTTTTTTACATTGCCTACCGTTACCACTCTTCCACCAAGGAACTAACACACAGAAGTTAAGGGTTTAAAAATATAAAAAAAAAAGAAAGAGAAAGATAGGATGTCAGTCAGTTATAAAAATTTTAAATGACATCATTTTAGCTTTACTCTCTTTTCTGCCCCATATCAAATCAGTTCCTAACATGTATTCATTTTCTCTCTTATCTTCTATATTTCACTCCCAGTGTTATTACCATGGAAACTTGTTAGGTTAGATATCAGGATTTAGACTGTACCTGGAAAAGAACAAAAACTGTAGTGAACGAGTAAGGCATGGAGGAATACTATGTCAAACATGGTTTATTTTTCACAGGAGAAAGGAGAACATAATTTGGAGAAAAAGAACAAATTTCGAGAGAATATTCATCAATAATTTAAGAGCAGGAAATTGAGTTAATAATAGTTGGCAATCAGCTAGAAGACAGTCCTGAGTGGAATTCACAGATCCAGAGGCATAGAGAAGAACGGAGTATATGTATGCCAGAAGGAGAACAGATCACACAAAACTTCAAACTGAGGTACACAAGATTTTGACCACTCACAGGCCAGGATAAAGAAAAGGGCCAATGAAGATCATGACTCCATTTACTAATATTTCTCTTCTCTACCACCTCTGTCTCTCTAGTAGGGAAGCCAATCTCCAGTGACAAGAAATTTCTTCACTTCCTGATTTCCTAGACTTCTTAAGAGGAGAGGGGGACCTCAAGAATGGCTATGTAACTCCTTTATTTAATAAATTTCAAGGCCTACATATTTTTTAAAGTAGTAAAGGTGAAATCCTCCTTTTGTGCTTAAATCACTTCTTAAATTAATCCTTTTCCTTTTCAGTAAACCTCAATTCTCAAGTGCTTTTCTGTTCAGTGAAGTTGACATCCTTGCTGTTTCTCTCCCATGGCACACCAAGTCCCCTGTACCTGGAATGTTTTCCTTCTTCATCTCTCCTCTTAGTGGCTTCCTTTGTGTTATAGTCAAAATACCATTTTCTATAAGAAGTCTTCCTCTATACTCTTTTAGGGTGGTGAATGACAATTGGAGAGAAGTGAAGTTGAATAAATTGCAGTTAACCTTTAATTTATTCCTTATGTGTCTTGTTTGAACAAAAAATGATTGTATGTTGTCTATCCCTAGGTAGACTATTAACTGTTAAGGGTAAGAAAAATAATTCCCTATCTTTGTGTTTTCTAGCGCTTAGTTTGTTGTCTCATGCATAGTAGTATCTCAATAATTTCTCATTGATGGGACCTATAAGAGAAAAATAATTTTCTGTGCATTTTATTTTTTCTATATTTCATAAATTAACACTAGAACAAAAATCTAAACTCATTTAAAGGGATGGGATGTCTCTCACTATATGCTGTGTGTACTTGAATAAATTAACAATTAAGATAGAATGTATTATCATTTTTTTTAGCTCTCAGAGTCCTTACTTCAAACTTACTCTCTTTGTCAAATCAGGTTCCTAGTGCATAGCTATTATCTCTCCCTAATAGTCTAAGGGTTCTGGGAATACCTCTGAGATGGTAGAATTTTTTCTAATACTTTATGGTTAGTCTCCATTTTGTTGTGTTCTCTTCATGGTTAATCAATAGTAAGAGTTTGTATTTCCATAAAATAAATAATGTATCATGATCAACTGTGAATACACTAACTATTACTATCAATGCAAAGATCCAGGAGAACAACAAGGGACTCATGATGAAAAAGATTATTTTTCATCTACCATGGAAGTATCTGACCAAGCCTGACAGATTGAAGAATATCATTCTTCATTTTATTTCCTCTATGAATTTTTCTCTACTATTAGTGATAAATCTTCTTTACAATAATGAATATGGAAATGTGTATTATATGATAATATATGTGCAGTCTGTATCATATTGCCTGCCATCTTTAGAGGGAGGAGGAGAGAGTGACTGAGAGAACATGAATTGCAAAATTTCAAAATGATTATTAAAAATTACATCATCATATAATCCATAATTTTTTAGTTTTTCCTATATGTGATTGTTTTTACCCTGTGATTAGTGCTTCAGTATCAATTAAGCAATATCAATTAGTTTTTTTAATAAAATATATATTTACTGAGATGTAGCAAGGTGAAAATTGTAAATAATTCCATTTCCACTAAAACAGGAGCAGATTACCCCCATCACCTCCACCTCAGTACCTGAGTGCAAGAAATGAAATTTGGGTTTTTTTGTTAAATATGAAAGTTCTAAAGTAACATTGTGGTTGCCAATTTAAAGATATTATAACATAAGTCAAAAATGATTTTTAGTATCTTTATATATAAAGAGGTAGAAAGAGTGAAAATGAAAAAGGTACCTAAAGATATTAGTTTTAATAAACCTACTAGCCCTTCTTTGGTAAAGTGCAGGTTTCCCCATGTCCAGTGGTGTCTTCAGCTAGTTCCACTAAAGCAGCCTCCTCCAAAGCCAAACCAGGAATCTCTGGAACCAATCTCTTCAGAAGCCAGGAAAAGAAGACCAACTACTCACACACCCAAGATGAACTCCAAAGGAGAAGACCAAAGGCCAAGTTTCAAGGTGAAGTCCTCCAATACCAATGTCCAAAGGAGAAGATCCAGGATCAATCCTCCAAGAAGCAATCCAAGAGCCAAAGTCCAAGGTCTAAGGTCCCCTCCATAGTAAGTTCAGGACTTTTTATAGACCTTTTTCCACATCACTTCCTGTTCCTTCCTCCACTTTATGGGAACTAATTCTAGTCTTTCAATTTGCCTAGCACTACCTAGGGTCAGGGCAGTGGCCTCTGGATTTGTTATTCACTTTAGTAAATGACTTGCAAACTCTCTTACTTAGTGTTAAGTAGGGGTATTTAAGTTTTTGACTCATTAATTCAAAATTTGTTGATTGATAGACAAAGAAAGTTTGATTTACTCTTCACATGAGGAAAGTAAATTCAAAAATAAAATTGTTTGCTTCCAGGCATTTATTCAACCAAATCCACCTTAAATGTGTTCAATCTAATCTCTAAAGTTGTTCACTTATTCAGAGAAACTTTAGTTTTGGTGCTAACCTTTTGTAGGTGTGGTCAAGAGATTGCTGAATACCAGTCTCAGATACCTACAAATTTTCATACGTAATACAATTTCTAGACTCTTAATTCTCTTTTATACTTCCCAGGTTCATGAGGTCATAAAATTATTTTAGTTATATCTCTGATAGTTTCACCTAAAAGAGAAAAATGTATGTAAAACAATTACAGGATATCAAAAAGTCCATACACACACACACACACACACATATATATTACTTCAGGTCAACATGAATGAGAAATGTAGACAGCTGATGTTCTAACCACCAAAGACTTTCAGCAATGGTTGCCTCTTCACTTGAATGCAACCAAGAATAATACAGAACAAGATTTGGTTGTTGGAGTCTTTTGCGTTATGGTTAATATTGGTTGGAGGTTCAATTCAAAAGCCTTCTCTCAATGATCTCATAAAGAGACGAGAAAAAAATTATAGAATAGCTACCTATATTCTGAAGTAGAGAACTGGTTCCTTCCATTATATTTCATTTTACAATTCTGAAGCAGGCTCACCAAACCTTTCCAAATGGCCTGACTACAAGAAAAGTGTACTGATGATGCTTTAAGGGTAAGGTTCCCATTCAACAGTTACCAAAGTTAACATTTATTAGACATTAACTAAGGAGACTCACATGCCTGTGACATGAAAAAAGTCACACTTGGAGAAAATCAGAATCTTATCATTTTGAGTGATGACATATTAGAACACTAGACTTTCTGCAAGGCCGGGTTGGGGGTTGTTGAGATTGAGAGATTACACTTGTGTGAGCGTATGTAAAGCTACAGCTAGTATGCTGTTAGTCCTTGGCAATTCAGTGCTCTGTAACCTCATTCACAGTGTATTGTAACCACATCTAATATGTATTTTAATATCAAATATTTGGTTCACTTCACTTCAATAACCAAACTAATGTTTATGAATTATAGCATTATATGATACCTTTATTATGAAAACACATAACAGTACCCCAATATATAGGAGATCATATGCATACATCATCCTCTTAAGTAAAACTAACTATTACTATTCACCTCTCCCATCCTTACAATCCACAAAATCTTAACTCTAATAACTTCTTTCCCTTTGTTTCTACTTCCTGAAATATTTTCATCTCTATAAGAACAATTCCTACACTTTTTAAATTTCTACTTTGATATAATGTAGCATTAAATGAATACCATTTTCCACAACTCTCTCTCATTTTTATAAAATCATTTAACACATATCCTATTCTATTTTATTTGATACTTTTTAATATGCTATTTGATTTAGCTCTCTGGTTTATTAATTTCTTTTCTATATGTAAAATATTCAGATAGGCAGTAAACTGAAAAGCAAAAATCATACTTTTTCCTTCTTTTGTATCTTTTTAAATTGTTTTCAAGTCTGAGGATAGTTGTTAAAGATATTCTAGTTAACTCTCATCAATTATCAGAAGAGGAAACCAAGAGCCAAAGAGTTTACATGCCTTATCTTACATCATATAGATTTTATCAGAGCTAAGATTCAAATTTCCATCTTCTCACTTGTAATTCAATGTTCTTTTACCTTTATTCTATGTGTGACATCAGGCTATTATGTAAACAGTAGATACTTAATAGGTTTATGCATATAAAGACATTATTAGGTATCTACCGAGGAACGGGCATAATGAGAAGTCCTGATTGTACAAATCAAGGTTAAAATAAAAAACCACAACAAGATGCATTTATCTGTCACCTATCTTTCTTAATACATAATATAATAATAAAATATATAACATGATATATTTCTATATTTGTAGATAGCACAGAATATAGAGCTTCTACATATCTAGATATTGCTATATTAGATAAATATATACAAATTCAGACAAGCATATAATGCATGCATATATTATATATGTGTATAGATATATACATATACTAATAAAACCCTATGTGGTTATGCATATATCTATATGTATACATGTATGAATCTATAAACAATATATACATACACATAGATGTGTGTGTATGCACTTCTTATAGAACACTGGATTTTAACTAGAACTTATAAAAAACTAACTTAGGAGGCAGATATGCAGAAGAAGAACATTTGAGGCATGGCAAATAGCCAGGGAAAATTAACAAAGAGTATTGTAGTAGGATATTTGTTAATTAAGAGTTAATTAAGTAAGAGTATATAAGAAAATAGTTACATATCATAATTTTTGAATAAATGCATAGGTAAGGTGTAAGTTAAGGCTTCTTTAAATGGAATCTCAGAGATGAATTGTGGGTAATTGTGGGATTTTTCCCAGAATGCCTTGATTTATAGTTACCCAACTGTCTTTGCACATTTGGGTTGATCCTGTGTGGATAGGAGATCTTGATAGAGGCTTGGCTAGAGTGGGAAGTTTTTCAAATGCTTCCTATGTAAAATTTCATCTAAGAGACCAAAATCTGCAAAGAAGATCACTGGGTGAATTATTATTTCAAGCCCAGCTGGCTTTCTGTGAGTATGGAGGAAAAACTTGGAGATTCTGAGCTGTTTTTTTTTTCTGACTATACAGCTAAGAAGAAAAACCTAACTTACTCTTTTGTGTGCATAATTTAAGAATTTAGATAGGTTTGGGGGGAATTTAGATAGAATAGGAATAGAATGTAGCCCCAACTTCGTTGGAGACTGAAGAGGCTCTTGCGAATCAGATTTATTTGGGTGGTTAGATAATATTTTTAGCTTAGGATAAATATATTATAAAAATTCTTATCCACTTATTTCCTTTTCCTATCCCTTTTCTTTTGTTCTTTTTTCATCTTAATAAATATATGTTTTTTATACTCCTGGCTAATTCTTGAAACTGCTCCGAGAACCATCTTGCTTCAACAGTCATAACTTAACAGCCTATCCACGTAGGATAAATTATTGGTAAAAACCACTATACCAATAATCTAGGAAAGGTTAGTAAACCCTTACAAAAGTATCTTGTACAAGGAACAATAAGTGAGTCATGGGATCAGTAAAAACATATTGGGGAATAAGGTGTAAGAACACTGAAGTGGTAAGAATCAACCAATTGGTTAAGGATGCAAATGACAAACATTTTTTATACTTGATCTGATGGAGGTGGCCAATGGACAGAACTCTCATGTTCTGAAATCCTGTATTTCTCAGTAGTTAGCACTAGGTAAGCATAAATTGCAAAATCTGTAGTTTCATCATGAGTCAAGCATAAATTACAGAACCTATATTAATTTTTGAACCATACTTTATTGTTAATCACCTGTAGTAGTTCTATACTGATCATCTCTGTGCATTAGCTTTGTGCTGTCCCACATTATTAATTACTTATATTATTCTGTATTTATCTTGGTTCTGAACAGTTAAGCATAATTAATTACCTATAGTGGTTGTCTAATGTACTATATCCTCCCTATGTTCCCCTTTTTGATAAAGGCTTTCCAAAAAGGTAATGAGATCACTCTTACTCTGACAAATGATGGCAGATGAAACAACGTGGGGAATCATGGAACATGTATGCTAAGGGCAGTACAGGGCTCTCAGTAAATATGCAAATCCTGATTGAGTGGATGAGCTATTCTATCAGCTCTGAGGCCATCCTCCACTGGGGGCTTCTCCATCAGTCCCAAGGTTACTCTACTAGCCCCTAGGCCAAGGAT
The DNA here is from genome assembly GCF_016433145.1 of Gracilinanus agilis. Lineage (NCBI taxonomy): Eukaryota > Metazoa > Chordata > Mammalia > Didelphimorphia > Didelphidae > Gracilinanus > Gracilinanus agilis. Next base: position 575,129,512 of record NC_058130.1, read on the forward strand.
GGGCAAACTATGACCTGTGGGCCAGATGTGGCCCCCTGTAATGTTCTATCCAGCCAGGTGGCATTATTCCTAATTTGATGAATACAATGAGTAAGATACAATACAATGAAACTTCAAAAGAGTTGCCTTAGAAACAGACTGACAGATGAGCATTTCCTTTCCTTTGGCCCCCTCTTTAAAAAGTTTGCCCATCACTGCCCTAGGCCATTTCACCAGCCTATACTATTGTGCAAACTTAAAAGCTGCTTCTTCAAATAAAATTCTTTCATATTTAAGGATTGAATAGAGTTTCGAGTCTCTCATTCTTGGGGCAAGCTCCTGTTACATACTTGGATGTGTTTTCCCACAAAAGATCCTGGAGTGGGTAGAGAGTCAATATTGTATATTTAATCAGGGATAATTTGGACAGACTTGCTCTTTGTGATAATTTATTCAGAAGAAGAACAAGGGATAGGCTTGAGTGAGGAGATGTGATGGAAAAAGACCAACCAGAAGTCTATTGAAATGGGCATGAGATGATGCATACCTCTATCAAGGCAATGGCAGTGTCAAGGCAATGTCATGTCAGTGAAATGGGACATATATTAAAGATTTTATAAAATTATATTACTTAATAAAATACATCACATAATTTATCTGAATTATTTAATAATTATTTTTAATAGTTTAAAATTTTAGTAAATTACAAAAATCCTAGGACTTATCAATTGATCAGAAGTAGGGAGTTTAAAAGAGAGTGAGAAGTCATGGGTGACATCTATGTTGGATCCTGAGTTATTGAGAATATGGTTGTGCCAAAGACAGCAATAGGAATATTAGGAGGAGGAGAGAGTTTGAGAAAAAAAGAAAACAAATTCAATTTGATATGTGAGTCATGTCTTAGACTACATATTGAATATTGGTTCCAAGGCAGAAGAACAATAAGTAGTCAGTAGGAGCCAAGTGACTTACCCAGAGTTATACAGTTATGAAGTATCTGAGCCAGATTTGAACCCAGGACTTTTTGTCTTTAGGCCTGGTTCTCAATCCACTGAGTCACCTGACCCACATATTACTTTTTCCAGTTATATGTAAAATATTTTAATAATGTATTTGTGGTTTTTTAAATTGTGAGTTCCAAATTCTCCTCCTTCTATCTCCTTCTCCTCCTTGAGAAGGCAAGCTCCTTAAATGGACTGTTTTGTAGCCATTTTATGAATTTTTATTTTGATCTTCCCCACAACATTGTAATTTGGTATGATACATTTCTTTTTTGTTATTTATTCATTTTTCAGTCTATTTTTTGACCCTAACTTTATATTAAAGTTGAGCTCTGATCCTGGAGTGGAGGTGGCATGGATCCAAGATTCAGGCCTGTCTTACTGCTTTTTTTCAGAGCTACCTTTAAAGACCTTTAGGTTTTCTCTTTTCTCTTCCAAGATGGTATGATTTAAGAATTGTCATCAATGCTCTCCTGGCCTGTGCTCTGGTTTGTGACTAACCATAAAAGCACTCTTTTCTGCCCTAGAACTGTGGTGAAACTGCAAGCTCTAGTGTGCTAGTGCTCCTCCTATCACCTGATTTTGAAACCCAGAAACATATATGGACCATGCAATTGAGTCTTGCACCTAGTGACTGAAAAAGATCCCTTTTATTCTCTTTCTGATCAGTTATCTGACCCTTTTACTGTCTGTTGACTGAGAGCTTCTGAAGCTACATCAAAAGCCTACTGCTTTCTTGTAGGCCTGTGACCCATGCTGCATTGCACTTTGCTTTCACTCTGGTAAAACACAACTTTCTTGCGGGCATTCTAAGTTGGGGAAAGTGTTCCCCTATGACCATTTGTTGGTTCTGGTTTTTAGAATTCATTATGAGGTACTGTATGGAAGTTATTTTGAGAGGAGTTTGGAAAGTCTCAGGTGAGTCCCTGCCTTTACTAGACCATCTTGACTTCACATAATAATATATTATTATTATTATTATTTTATTTTTAGTTTTATTTTACTTCAGAATTTTTGTGCCTTTTTTTACTAAGCATTTAACTGTCTTTTTACAAATATTCTTCATATATTCTTATTTCTTTACCCAAATTTTCCTCTAACATTCTTTTTTGTTTTCTAAAAATCATTTTTATTAATTCCAGGAATTTTTATGTTTTTCTTTGAGGCTTTGCATGTTGCTATTTTCGTTTCATTGTCTATTTCGTCTATTTCATTCTTTTTGTCTTGAACTTCTCTATCATCTTATTAATTTGTCATGATCAGGTTCTTTATTTCCATTTTATTTCTATCTTTAAAGCCTATTTCTCCACTTTGAAATTAATGTTAAAGGTGGGCTGTGTTCTTTGCAGTGGGGGTGGGGAAGATGAAGAGCACTATCCAAAGCATTAGTGTATTGTGTATGTGTGTGTTTGTTTTTTAGTTCTGCTTTAGAGTTTGCTCTCTGGGTTTGGATTTTTTTAATGCTCCCATGTTTGTATTATCTGGGGAAGTGTATTTCTGCTGTCTTGTTCTGTGTTCTTGTCTTTACCCAGGGAGGGAATTTACTCCCTTGTGAATAAAGGTATACTGCTCCTCAGGGCCCCATTTTCTTGTCATTGAAAGTGCTCCTCTCTGCCCTTGAATTGTAACTTAGTTGCCAAAAAAGCATCTGATACTGTACCTATTGTTAGCACAAGGGTTCCTAGTAAAATATTTCTGATTAAATGAATGATCTTCTTACCACTTTTTACTTGAGGTTTCTTGAAATCAGCTTCTCCTTCTACTACCAACACCAAGTCCTACCATTGATATTGCATCCACATGGGCTCTGGGTCAGGGTCCATCCCACATCATAGATCTCTACTTTGGACTTTGTTAGTTGTCTTGGATCGAAACAAAATCTAACTTTGACTCTTTGTTGGTTTTGTCACTCCAGAATTAATCTTGAGCCATTTGGAAGGGAAAGTAGTGAGAGTCCAGCTATACTGTTTCCTCTATTCTGCCATTTTCCTCTTGCTGCCTGGGCCAAAAAGTCTCTAATTGCATTTCACAGATCATTTCTTTGTCAATCTCTAAGAATCACATGTCCTAGATTTATTACTGAAAGCTATTTTCAAAGTACCGAGGCAATGATACTGTTCCCAGGGCTTTAGATGATGTTTTTCCACACCAAAATTAAACAATTTTACCTTCCAAGTTCATGATTAGCTTTTGTTGTTTTTTTTTTTTTTTACTAACATTATATGTTTCTTATGGATCAAATTTTCTGCTGAGTTTTTAAATTTCCCCCAAGGATAATTGAAATTCCTTTAGTTCATTAAATGCCTATTTCCTCCCTTTATGTTCATCTTTGCTAGTTATATTATTATTAGTTGTAGTCCAGTGGAATACTTTGTTCCATGTCCTACATTCTTTTAATGTTGTCACTGTTAAATATTGTATTATTTTGACAGTAGCTCCAAAATATTTAATATGTCTATTTGTTTGTTTTCCCCAGCGTTGCTTGTAGTGTTTTCTCCTTAACATGGGGACTAGAGAACTTAACAATGCTGTTACTATGCATTTTCACTTTGGGGTCTCTTTGAGGTGGTGATCAGTGTATTCCTTTAATTTCAAATTGTTTCTAAAATTTCAGAGCAGTTTTCCTCGATGATTTCTTGAAGCATGATGTCTAAACTTTTTTTAATCATAATTTCTAGAAGTCCAACTATTCTATTTTCTCCCTTTACCTATTTTCTAGTTAAGTTGCTTTAATAATAAAATGCTTCATATTATTCTCTATTATTTCCTTCTTTTGATTTTGCTTTATTATTTCTTTTCTTCTTAGGAAGTCATTAATTTCTCTTGGACCAAGTCTAATTTTTATTATGGTATTTTCTTCTTTGAGTTTCTGGATTGCTTTTTCTGTTTGGCTGATCTTTCTTTGATAATATTCTTCGTTGTGCATCGCACATATTTTTTTTCTAATTTTTCCTCTGTCTCTCATTTTGTTTTTGAGATCTTTTTAAAGCTCTTCAAAAGGTCTTTTTGAGCTTATAACCATTGTTTCTTTGCTATTTTTGAAATAGATGTTTCTACTTCATTGTCCTCTGAGTTTGAGCCAGGGTCTTCTTTGTCCCCATTATAGCTAATGAGAGATGGGTTCTCTCTCCTTTGCTTGATCATTTTTAGTTATTTATTCATTCATTCATTCATTAATTTATTTTAGTGCCTACACGAATAGACTTAATTATTGGCTTTGTTTTTTCCTGATGTCCCATGGTTCCTATTGTGTTGATATACTTATATCAGGGTTCATGTTTTTTGAGTATTTGTGTTTTTTGTTGTTGTTTTTTTCTCCCCTGGATCCTATTTAATTGTTGAAGTTTTTGAAGTCCAGAGTTGGATATACTCTCTGTCCCTGCTCAAGCTCCAGAATATGACTGATCTCAGCTGCTCCAACCAAAGCCCATTAGCATTTCTACTATTTGTATACTTGGAAAAACACAGAAACATTATAGTAGTAAAACAACAACAACAAATCTTTAATCAGGATAAGAGAAAAGTTCTTAATAACCAGATACCACACAGAGCCAAGCACTAAATACCACACAGAATCAAAGCTCTAGGACTTTAGGGACAGTGTCTCTGGAAAATTGACTGCCAAATATAATTTTCCAAAGAATAATAAAACATAGGAGTCTTATATACCTTTTGGGGAATTGAGGGAAAGGAAGTATGATTGATTAGGTCTACAATGGCCCCAAGGAAATGAGGAATCCAGGGCTGGATTATCAGGAAGAGGCTGAGGTTTTACAGTGAACACAAAAGGAGGATTCCTAGCCAGGGGCTGGGCTTCCAGGGAAAGGACTTCTAAAAAAAAGGGTATTTAAAATTTGACTATTTACTTATCCCACCTAAACTGGCATCAGTAAGTATTTTAAGGTTTATTTTTCAGTCAGAGACCAAGTCAATATGGGACTTCCCCATAAGGCAAGCTCTCAAGGCATAGGGGAAAACTTGGGGTTTCAAAAAATATAGTTGACATATTGGGATTTCAAGCAGCCAATCCATCTCTCTCTGTGGCAACAACCAGGGACCCCATTTTCCTGAGTGACCATAGCTGATGAGGTCCCAGTCCCTTGGCAAACATAATCACTGGTATGTATTCCTTCCTTACTCCTCTTCTCCTGCCACAGCCCTGGACAGAGCAATTGTCCAGCATACATTGTTAGACCTCCACAGTCCCTCATTTGTTAGCAACAAAGCTTGAATTCCTATCTTTAGGGCCTGCCACTCACTGACTCTTAGATATCCACTTCTTCCATTTTCAGCCATGGTCCAACTGGGGTTGCTAGAGTGAAGGCCACAATAACTGATTCAAATTCCACTGATATCCTCAGGGATTCAGGCTCCCTTAGCTCATCAAACAAGATGAGATAGCTAATCCTGCCCTGAGGTTCTGCTTTGTGGATTCCCTCTGTTTGTTCTATTCTTGCCCCCTATGGATTATGGTTGTGGAACTGAGGCCAGGGAATCAGAAACCTTTCTCTCTAGTTGTCCTTGGCTGGTCAGATCTCCTCCAGGTTGCTATCTGTGAGTGGTTTTAAGAGGGTAAGAAAGCCTCACACCTTTGAGTTGAGTCATTTTTTAGTGAACTCCACACAACTCTTTTTAACATCACCTGTTCCTTCCCTTAGTTATTAAAGAATTCTTCCCTTAAGTCTTAAGTCTATGCCATAGAAAATATATGGGATTGTGTCACTGAATCATTAAATGGAGGTGAAGTGGATCATCTAGGTCTACATTACTAGTACATGATGAACAACAGATTTGAATCCAAGTGTTCCTGAATTTAAGCTCTGTCTAGTTCATTAAATATAACTCTGACTTCACTTATATTATTTATAGGGTAGGTTTGAGTTTAAAACCAATTTTCCTGACTACAAGAATAATGTTTAATATTCTATTCTTTTCAACATACTTTCTACTTTGCATTAAATTAAAAAGTCACTTTTTTGTAAGATAGTTAAGATTTTTCCATAGAAAAGTCAATCAACTATTGCTACATTTAATTCTAGAATACTCAAGACTGTCAAACCAAGAAATTCAGTGGACAGAACAGGAAAATGTAAGATTATTGGATCAGATGAGAAAGAAAGGTGTTCCTTTCTCTATTATATGTAAACCTAATTGATTATTTAAAATTTTATGTCATTCCAACTTCAAGATAATAATAATAATAATTACTATAAAATATGGTATGTCTAAGGAAAGACTATATTGTGTTATACTTATGAAGGGTTTCCTAACATTGATACATTAATTGCAACTCTGATAGTGTAACTGGAAGTCAAAGAGGAGAATCAGATAAAAATAACATCCTGCAGTGATGCAACATTAACATGACTGATCTTGCTCTAGTATTGATTTCTTCCTGTTGTCTTCACAAAAGACTTATTTCAGTTGAAAAACCATTTTGCACAGGGCATTTTATTGTGGGTAAATATTTGCTAGGAAATTGTCTTATCAAATGACTAAGATCATTAATAAAATTTCATATGAGAACTCAGCTATGTAAATGCAAGTCTCTGGAGTTCATGTATCTGTTGAACATTATGGACAGAACACGTGAAGAGGAAGAATATATTACATTTTGCTATGTTATAAATTTACCCAATGGATTAGTCTTTTTAATCCTTTATAGAAGCATGGATAAAATGACAGAAAAATCTCAGGGAATAGGAATATAAATAACTATAAAAATATTTAAAATGGGAAAATATAGCTAAAACAATAGACTACTTCTCTAGTCCAAACCCATAAGGTATAAGAAAACAAATAAGACAATTTTTTAAACATAAATTTCAAAGAAATTATATTCTACTTCATGAATTATAATATCAATTAATCAATTAAGAAGTATCTAACAAGCGTAAGGTACTGTGAAAGACACTGAGGATAGAAAGACAAAGTTGAAACCTTTTTGACCTCAAACATTTTATTATATATTCGTGAGAAGTAGGAAAGTTATTATAAGTTTATTTATTGGGTTCAGAGGTTTGAAGAAAGTACTAGCACATGTGGATTTCTAAAACAGTTGAAATTTCAGTTTAGACTAGAAAAAATTACAGTATCATTTTGATGTGGTGAACAAAAATATGATTATGTTTTTTCACTCATTCCTAATTTTTCAAGGAGATGCTATAATGAATACAATGGCTAAAAACCACAATGAAGTATAAAGAGAAATATTATTTAATTCACATTCATGGGAATATCATTTAATGCACTGTTTGGACAAAGGAGCCTTAAGGGGAAGTATTCAGCAGCAAATAGTCCTGGTAACTTTTTTTAAAAAATATTTTTAAACCCTTAACTTCTCTGTATTAGTTCCTTGGTGGAAGAGTGGTAAGGGTAGGCAATGGGGGTCAAGTGACTTGCCCAGGGTCACACAGCTGGGAAAGTGTCAGAGGCCAGATTTGAACCCAGGACCTCCCGTCTCTAGGCCTGGCTCTCAATCCACTGAGCTACCCAGCTGCCCCCAGTCCTGGTAACTTTTGAATAACTTCCAGTCTAATTCTCCACATTTATTCTAGATTAAAATTTTAGGATAATACTGGCATACTGACACATTGTCATTTTCTGAGTTAGACTATTTGAAGACATTCCTTTGAAAAATATGCTATCCAGATTTAAAAATTTAATTTATAAATTAATTTTATGCTTATAAAACAGTGTATCTGAGCTACCAATGATCATTAAATATATCATATATATATTTTTTCTTTGAAATGTTGATAGCTTTCCATTCAGTTTTAAGAATTTTTTAACGAGACTAGGTTAAGTAAAATACACTAAAGGGAGATTTGAGTTGACTATTAATTTAGAATTTCTAGAAATTATAATAATATTATCATAATAGTTGGGCCTAAGGTTTAAAGTTATACAAATACATATTGTCATATCCTATATTATTTATTATGCATACATTATACTTATTGGATCTGACCAAATAGTATGGTTGTAATGCTTTGGTAATTGTTTTTGTAGTTGTGGGCATAAAGAACAACCTCTACTTAAATTCATTTATCCAAGGTCAGTGAATCATACCACAGAGGAAGCATCTGGTTTAGGAAATCATTGAGTGTCACTGACTTGTCAATTTGTATTATGACTTGGAAAATATGGAAGAGACCTGAAATAAGAACAGAGAATCATGATTGCATCGAGAGACTGTGAGAAAGTTCCTTTGGAAGCAGTCTTCTCATATTTTCTAAATTCTGAAGCAGGTTTGTGTAAAAAGAAAAATCATTTTTTTCAAGATTGCTCTCAAAATAGTCTTTACACATACATTGACACTAAAGTGATCAGAAACTAAAATATAATTCTTTGTGGAATATGTTCTAGATAATAACCAGTCCTGGAATGTAGACTGTATTATAGACAATAGCCAAATATGAAATTTAAGAAAATACAGCAAAGCAGAGAATCACATAGGATTTAAAATTCCTTAATTTTCTACACTCTCGAAATATAACTTTCAAAGTTCTCTACCAGATCTAAATCAGTGGTAATATACACCCTCTATTACTGATATTCTTTAGCTAGGAATTATAATGTTAAATAAAAATTAAATGTCTTATAAAATATCATTTGGGATTTCTCTTGGGGTTCTCTGTGTGAGTGAGTATGTGTGTGTGTGTGTGTGTGTGTGTGTGTGTGTGTGTGTGTTGAAAGAGATAATAGGATAATAACCTAGAAGATTCATTATTTCCTCTACTGGTCAAAAATGTATTATTCCAAAGTATATTCGAATTGTTCACTTGAAGTAGTAATGCACTTCACATAAAACACTATTTGCATGTAATTGGCAGGATTTTTTGGTAAAGTGAGGAAGTGATGTGTCATGGTGTGGACATGATTCTAGAGTGATAAACACTCAGGCATTTGGTGGGGTGTTTGGTCATCTGACTGGGGTCTGCCTGAAGATAGTCATAGTTTAGGGAACAGATAGATGCCTGAGATACAGCCTGATGGTATCAAGGTGTAGCCTGGAAGTGCATCTCTATATCCATCTCAATCTAAAGGATAATCCAAAGATGATAATAATTTCAGAGTCTTATAGAAGTTATCAGATGTTCTTGGGTTAGGAGTCACAAGGACAGAAAGGAGTAAGGGAATTTCTCTGTGTACAGTTCGTCTCAGTTAAGGGGGTAAAATGCCCATGCTAGTATGGCTAGGAAAATTATTTATCTTCTAAGATTATTTCCTAATGATCTAGGACCCCATCCCAATCAGCATAGCTTCTGGCTATTGTATCTTTACCAAGCTTCTGTGGCAACCTGGATCTCCATCTTTTTTTCCTAAAATCTATTTAAACAATACGTTTCTTTAGTTCAGTGGAAGTTCCAGGGCTGGTGCCATATTGAGCTGCACAAATTATAACCTGTCTGATCTGAATAAAGACTCATAATTACAACTACATAGTCTGTATTTTTTTTAGTTTAATAAGAGATAGATAATTGAATGTCAATGTTGAAGAAGTCTTTAGGTTTTTTAGTAGTAGGAGTTCTTAAGCCTTTTTTTCTGTATATAACATAAATCCCATCATCATTTTGTCAGCTACCTTTGATCGTTAGTAACTTTCTTCAGATTTTACTTTACATGTACAAAATAAAATATTTAGGATTATAGAGAAATGGAATTATAATTTTGGGGGGATTTTTTTGTTATTGTTTAGTCATGTCTAATTCTTCCTGAGCTCATTTTGGGTTTTTAATGGCAAAAACTCTGGAGTGGTTTGCTGTTTCACTCTTCAATTCATTTTACAGATGAAGAAAATGTGGAAAACAGAGTAGTGTCATGCTCAAGGGCACACAGTAGTAAATGTCTGAGACCAGATTTGAACTCAGATCCTCCAAATAGCAGGAAGAGTACTGTATCAATTGTACTACCACAGTTGACCTAAAAATTCTTGCAAAGATACTGGAATGATTTACCATTTCTTGTTCCAGTGAATTAAGACAAACAAATTAAGTGACTTTCCCAAGGCAATATACATAGTAAGTAAATGGGGTCAAATTTGAATTCAGATCTTCCTTATTGCAGGCCTATCATTCTATCCTTTGAGCCCATGATGACAAACCTATGGCACATGTACCAGAAACGACTGATCCCCTCACCATCTGCATCTCATCTGAGGACATTTCTCACATCATCCACTCCTCTGCCCAGCAGCCCAGTGGGAAAGTTTCCCTCCCTCCTTTGTGTGGTGTAAATGGGTAGCTCACATGCAGCAGGAGGATTGTAGTTTTAGCATTCAATCTCTAAAAATTTCACCATCACTGCCCTGAACTATCTAGCTGCCTCCTAGAAACATCTGAATATTGAAAAATATATCATTTAATAAACACTTTTATTAAGACATTTGTTAAGCACTTACTATGTTCAAGGTACTGTGCTAAATTTTGGACATCAAGTTAGAAATGGAAAGATAGCTCTTGTCCTCAAAGAATTTACACTCTAATATAGAAAAACAACACATGAAAGGAAGCTGAAAAGTAAGGGAGAGGAAAGAAAGGAAATCCTGAATATAACCTGGAGTAGAATGAGATAAGGCTCTCATGGGTTCTAGCAAGAGTCATACAAATATGAGATTTAATTTTTTATATGCTGTATCAATCCCTTTGTATTAGGGGGACTTTACTGTGGATTCCTGTGTCTGGGATTAATGTCTTTAAACACACTTAGGTTAATAAATGAAGAGGAGAAGGGCTCTTTTCCTGCCTATTTAACCTGTCTACCTTTGAAGATAGTGAGAGGTATAAAGGTTGATGGACCACCTCTTAATTAGTTGTCACCAATTCATAACATATTGGACTATTCAAGGGAAAGGCTGAATAAGGAGCTTCCAAAACCTATTTATTAAACTTTGTGATCCAGCTGAAGTCATCTCTGGTCCCAAGAGAGCCATGAAGACCTATATCACTTTATCAGTTATGATGCTGGCCTAAACAATAAACAAGATGTAATAAATAAATTAGTATTCTTACCAAAAAATCAGTCTCAAGATAATTTTGAGGGTATCAAACAGCTGCTTCCTCAAACCCCAAAACAAGTTCAAGTCCCCTGTCTTGGCACAGAATCCACCAATCCACTGGGACTGGTTGTTCTTCTTGACCTTGTGCTCCTAAATGCTGTTCAGATTAACTTTGTGCTCCTTGGCACTGTGTAGTGGTTCTTTTGTGATCCCTTCTCCTGGAATCAGACACAATCGTTAACCAAAGTCCCATAATATTGAACAATCAATGGCAGGTTTCCATAATCTAAAGCTTTTGGGTATGCATTTACATTAGAGCTAATGGATATTTTAAACTTTTCCTAGTGTAAAATTAAAAAAAACACATTAACACTGATAACATGTGCATCAAGTACAAAAAATTAGAGAAAAAACCCGAATACTCTAAAGTTCATACAAGAAAAAACAATAATACATTTTTTTAAAAAATCAAAAATATATAGTTCACATTCTGTGAAAATGTGTCAGCCAAGTAGAGACACAAAACAAAGGTTTCTCATCCCAAAATGATATCAATTTCCTTTTTAACTTGGCCATGATCTACTGTGTGAGTGCATTTGATTTTCATCAAGTAATAGCTTTTTAAAAAAGTAGTACAGCAGCTAATGCACATTCAAAGAAGTACACAAATCCCCCAAATCACAAGAACCCATTTAATGGCAATAGCAAACAAACCCACAGATCCCCCATCATTAGGATTCACATGAGTCTCTATAGCCACTTGCTGTGGGACATTTTAAAACATATGAAGCTCATGGATACTTGTCACAAGTTCTCCAGATCCAGCCAATCTGTCCACTTTAGCTAAGATATTTCTAATAAAGTCTATTATTGCCATCATTCCAAAATTTGGCAGGGGAACACAGAAAAAATTCTGTACTGCTAATGAAGGTCTTTTGTCTCTAAAATGTCACCAAGAATCTAGATCATTCTGGTGGAAAGGTAGAGTAAGCTAAAAAGTTAAAAATATAAAAAATGTCTTGGAACCACCAAACTCCATCAGAAATACTCCCTTTATGAGCCATCCAGGGGTTACTAAGCCCCCTGGGTAAACCTTCCCACTTCCCAGATGAGATATAACCCATCATAGGATAATTAAGCCTCTTGGGAAACCCTCCCTTTAGTATGAGAATGTAACAGCTGTAAAAGGCATTTATTTATATGTCCCATCCATTGCAATGTGGAGGCAAGAAATACAATTGTGAAAATCACTTTTGATGTCATCCATTACATTTTTTTAAATACAGAGGTGGGGAATACAACAGTGCTATTGTACTTCACTTCAACTACTAAATGGATCCTTACCTCTTGTTACAAACAACTCAAAGGTAGGCAAATGATCAGTCAGAGGTAGTGATGCTAGTAGATATCTGAAAATCATTTCTGAAGACCACTTAAAATCAATTGATATTTTTTTTAACTCGTTAAATTCTCCAAAGATTGTAACCAGTTTGATGGAGTCCATCCATCATCACCTATGTGACAATTAATAAAGACAAAAAGGAATAAAAAGCCATTAAGGCAACATGTGACCTCAATGGATTTGGTGACAAGCATCCATAAGGGCTTATAAATTTGTCATGGAGCAAGGGTTTGTCCAAGTTATTTATGAGTATTACAGTGATATTTTCTCTAGTCCAGTCATAGGGCAGTACAAAAAAAGACAGTGTAACAGAACATATAGCTAATGGCCAAAACACAGTGGCTGAAAATGACATAGTTTAACAGAATATATTAGATTAGATTAATATATGGACTTAAAAAACAAAATTGAATTTTAAGGCAAACCATTAGCAAATACAATAAGTATGACAAGATGTGAGCAATGAATTCAACACTTCTTTTCTCCAATTCTCATAACTGTATTACAGAGACTTCACTATTTGGAGGGAAACAAACTGAAACAGTTAACATCAATAAGGCAATGGAGTCTGAAAAAGCTTAAAATTCACCTCCAGACTCTTTAAGGTTCCTTTCCCTCCAGAGTATCATCATCTATCTAGATTCTTTTGGTCACACTTCTGGGGTTCCCCATACTGAGGGAGATTTCAGCCCTGAGCATTGTGTGGACAAACCCTATATTGGATGTGTTGCAGAGACTAGGTAGAATCTCTTTTCTGCATCTTGAGTTAACTCAAGATATATTTCAATTGTTTTTTTTCTTGGGGAAGAATGGATAAATATCAAAGTATCCAATCAGTACAAGTACTCCTAGCAATGGTAGTAAGAAAAGATATCCTAAAATGGTAATGCACTGCTTTTTCAGAGTGGAACATATTTGCAATTCTACTTCCTGTCTATAGGTGGTGATACACTAGTAGTCACTGGCTAAAGTTAAGAGGCTTGGAAGAGTAGCCTACCTTCCCCTCCCCCCAGGGATAAAAATGCCAGGGAGCCACTTGTTTTCACTGTCACATGGCCAGGGGACTGCTGTTCCCCTTTATTGATCTCCCCAGCTATGTGGGCAGGGAGTTAAAAGGGTGGAAGCATACCCTTAGGTAAAAGCCTTTAGGAGACTAATTGTTGCCTAAGAGAAACACCTGGCTTCCAAGGCAGCAGCAAGCACCCAGTTGTTAGCAATGTAAGGGAAATTTATACTTTACTTTCCCTGCAGGAAAAATGCCTTGCTCAAAAGAAGCAGCAGACAGGTGGCAGGTCCAGGCCTGGCAAGTACCCCCAGGCTAAGTCCCATAAACCAAAGTGGGTGGGTGGAGATGCCACTTCAGGTGTCCTGAACTGGGAAGACTCCAAAGAGAGTTCCCCTGAGGGGGAGGGCAAAAAAGGGTGAGATGAGAAACACAGTTTTCTCAAAATAATCTACTCCCTATCTTTACTCAAATGCTATCTTAAAAAATCTACTCCCTATCTTTACTCAAATGCTATCTTAAAAAAATCAAGGATTCTATCTCTTTGTTGCTCACCAACAATGTAAGATTTAAATTAATATCCAATAACTCCAAGTATTATATTTTATAAGATTTATTAGTAATCACTTAAGTAGAAGAAATTAAAAAACAACAGTAACAAGAGCCTGAGTGGACAAAATTCTCCTGCCTGTCTCTCACCCAACCTAAGCAGCCGTGTTTTGGGAAGAAGAGAGTGAGAGGTGGGGTTATATTAAAATATATCCTCTCTACATTAGCATGTAGCTAAACATGTAAATGGGATGCTGGGAAAGAGTCCTGGGGAGCAAATTCTAATTACACACTATTTCACTTTGATCATTAGTTGTACACTAAAAATTTACCCAGTAATTGAAGACTATAAAAATTATTATTTCCCATCAACCTGGGAATAATATACTGTGAATTATGTGGTCTCATTGATGCTATTTATGCTTATGTTTTCCCTGTATGTTAGACTTAGTGAATGGATATGTGATGCTTTAGTTTAATATTTTCATCATATATAATGATATACAGACAAAATTATTCATAGTAAAATGTAAGTTGATAGACTATAGCAACGGTAGGCAACCTTTTTGGCCGTGAGAGACATAAGCGCCTGCAGAAGGAGGAGGATGGAGGCGGAAGGTGCTGGAATATGGGGCAGGGGCTGAAGGGCCCCCTGGGACACATCCTGGGGTTCTACCCAGACTGGCCAGTTGGGAGGTAGAGCCAGATATGGCTCGAGAGCCATACGTTGCCAACCCCTGGACTATAGGAACACTTTGATGCGTGTAATTTTAGTGATTTGATAGGGTTAAGTAGACAATCTAAATCTCTTATTGTTAATTTCAGATGAAGCATAAGAAAGACATATTTATTTGCCATTCTAAAAAAGTGGAAGTCAAAGAAGAATCCCCAAGAGATCTCTATTTGTAAATGATAATTATATTACTTGGATCAGTTCTAAAATGTTACAAAATCTCCTGGAAGAAATTCATAATGATGGAAAAGAATTTAATCTAGTTTTATACACAGGAGAAAAACATGAAACATGAAAAACAAAAGCAAAGACAAAAATCAAACAAGAGGATGAGCAGTAATTTTTGTCCACCCTACCATATGTTGGCATCAATGAGGTCTTTACCCAGGAAGAATCCTAGTTCTTCTGAAATACAAGTGCCAATACTCCTCTCAGTTCTGGAATGGGACCAATGTCTCTGCTTCCCAGAGGTTCTTTCTGCCTGGAATTCCTGTACATGTCTACACATGGGCAATACAACAGGGTCCAGTGCTTAGTGACTGCTCAGGAGATGTCTAATAATTTCCTTTTGACCGATATACTCTATCTCCTTTATTGTCTCAGGTCCTAGCTTCCCAAACTGCTTCTTTTTCTATTCCAAAATGTCTCCAAGATCCACAGATGATATTGTTGCTGAGTGATCTCAGGCATATCATCCACCTCATTTTCATAGACACAGCTTACAAACCACCTATGTTACAATGGCAGAAAAAAAGTCTCATTCAAAACTTTTGTTTGTTCTGCTACTCCAGAATTCAATTTGATGCATTATTTTTTAAAGTTGTTTGAGGAGAATTTTGGCAAGTTGGGTTGGATTGCTCCCTCTACTCAGCAATCTTGGCTCTGCCTATCAAGAGGAATTTTTAAGGAGATATTTCTAATATCCTTGTAATAATGAAATCTTTTCTGCAATGGAAAAGTCCATTATTTTGATTCGTATAATATGAAAACTGTCCTAAATAGTCATCTACCTCAAAGTTCTTCCTTGAAAGTAAATTTTAGGCAAAATAATTTCTGAATTTCAATTTTGGAGAAAAACACATTGAAAAAATTCTCATGATGTGTTATTATTAAATTTCTGGGCTTATGTGAAATATTTTAAATTTATTTTTTT
>NC_058130.1:575147017-575156989 GCF_016433145.1 Gracilinanus agilis
TTTCATATATACATACATATTTATTTTATATTTTAATATAATATATTAATTTTATATAATATATTTGTATAATATATAATAGTTATTATCTATTATTTTATATGTAAAATAATAAATACTATATATTAGTTTTATTTTATTTTTAATATTTGTACATATGTATATGTATATATATACTGTTTCAAAAGTTTAAATGAGAGAGCATAAGCCTGAACTAAAGGGTAGGCTTTGTGAAGGGAGAAAGGAGACATATACAAAATAATTAGTTTTCATAGAAATGCTAACACTGGGCAAAAGCTATATATATGGAATAACAGAGTGGAGTTTCAAGAAGATAAAGTTGCAACTTGTAAGTCTCAATGCCTGAGAGTATGATATTGCTCAAGAGAGAAATAAGAAAATTTTAAAAAGGGACATTTTTAAGGGGAAGATAATTAGTTCTCTTTTGGACATCTCGAGTTTGAGATGTCTATGTAGGATATCAATGTCCAAAGAAAATTTGACAAGACATAACTGATTCAGAGAGAATAGGACTGATTATATAATTCTTAGAATCTAAACCCAAATGACCTTCTGATTTGACCAAGTAATAATCAAAAGAAAAAAAGAATAAAAACACTTTAAAAAACATAATTTCAATAATAATGATACATGCTAAATGACCCCTTGCACCCAAATGACAGAATGATTTATTACATACTGAATTTCAATACATGATAGAACACATATGGTCATGTATGAACCTACCCTTCAGAAAAGATTCAAGAGCAAGTCAACCAGTGACTTTTTGCTACCCTCTCATCTTCATCCATATCCCATTTTATATTATGAACTTGTTACTCAGTAATAATGGGTGAAATATATTTTAATTATTCAGATTATATATATATATACATATATATATATGTATAAACACATATTTTACCAAGAAGTTTCCATATGAAGAAATGTATTTTGAAATCTATATTTATATGAGTTTTCAACTTGTACACACAAATACATACTCATAATTACATCTCTATATATTTACATTTACCCTTGCTTTGTTTCTCTTCTGAAAGGTTTTAATGACACTGCTGCTATATACATATATATATATATATATAAATGTGATTTTAACTGTCAAGAATGAGGGTGAAATTCCTAGTCATTTACATTTATTTTTATAAGGTTTACAAAGATAGAGATATTATTCTAAATAATTTTCTTTCTTTATTCCTAAACCATGTTGAAAAGAGAAATAAGGTACCCTGAGGAAACATATCCTAGCTGTACAAAGTGTTCCCAGAGCTCCAATGTGGATATAATAATGAATTTGCAGTGAGCAGCAAAGATATTCTGGGCATTGCTATGCAACTAAACACAGTACCACATTTTTAAAACCCCTAAATTTCCTGGAGACAGAGATTATAGATTAATTCCTCTGGTTCAGGAAGTTTTGAAGAGAGGAAAATGACCACTGTCATGACTGAAGCCTACATCTCTGCCAGTTGGTCACAAGACCCATTAATATCAATTTTAAGTTCAGATGATAGTATGTGTATTGTTCATTGCCTTACTAGAATACCTTGCCCCAACCTTTCCCCCTACTCCTCATAAAAACTAATGCGGTTGCTCTCTGTACTGCTCAGGAAATATTACCAATGTATTTTCCATTTAAGTTTTAGCCCATAATGCATTCTCCTGAGACAGAAGGTAGAATTGTTTCCTTTCACATAATAAAACTCATAAATGTACTTCATAGTTCTTTGTTTGTTATTTTTTCACTTTTTTCTTAAAAATGATGAGGACATTTCTCTTAAAAATGATAAGATTGCCTCTGCTGTTTGAGAGCTTTCTGGTGAGGAAACTCCTTCCAAAGCAGACCGGCACTTTCTCCACAAGCTGTACCCTGACAAAGTCAACCACACAACACTTCGTGATTTGCTCAGGGTGACACAGACAATGTCAGGGATGGTTTATGAACCCAGAATTTCCTAGGATCCAGATTGTTTCTCTAATATATCATATTTTCTCTCAATTTAAATTTTTTAAAAGTGTTTTAGATGACATATCTGCTTGGATTCTCATGAGAAATCTGTGAAACAAGAATTTCAGGTATCATGATTCATTTTCCAAATGAAGAAAGGCTAGTTATGCAACAGTAAACACTGAGGGTAGGCTATGAATCCAGTTTTCTCCTGACTTGAACTAGTAATCTTACCCATATTCCACACTGGCTTTCTCATGATAGTTTTCTATCTGCATTTCTATTATTATGATAGCTTTCTACATGACTCATGCTTCCTATTCTCTCCATGCCACATATTTTTTACAGTTTTCTCACTTTAAAATGATTCTATCAGAATTTCATCAAAGTTTAACAAGTATTCAAGTCTAAGTGCTCTTCAAAAATTCTATTTCCCACCTCTTTCTCCCTATTTCTCCCACCTCTTGCCCCAGCTTTGCTGTCCAAGCTTAGTTTTATTGTATTTACTGATTGTTTTATTTTACATTTCATAGCCTTCCTATCCTGTGGTTTTCTTCAGGAAAGAATGAAGTATATTTTTGTACAAAATAGTTACCATTTTTTTCTTTCTACAAAGCACAGAAGCATAAGCTTGATTTATAGTTGCTTCTTAAACAGATTTTTTAATTTGCTCAGGCCTACAGTAGTGTTTCTCTCCTCTTACTGCTCTTTTTTCTTTCTCTCTCTCTTATTTTATATTTGTAGTTCAATTTGATTTCAGTGTAGCTCCTAATTGCTTCATGTAAGGTGACTTTTATACTTCCCAATCCCTTAATCCCATACTTTTTGCAACTTTCACACTTTAAAATGATGTCATCAAGCATGCAAAAAAGTTAACAAGCCTCCAACTATAAGCATCATCTGCATGTATTCTGCTGGCATTTCCAACAACAACAACAACAAAAAACACCTGGATATTCCTTAAAGATTGCAGACTTGATAATATTGACCAAAATGAAGGTCAATGTGAAACAATTAGTCTAAAGATATTCTAGCCTTTATAGGGAATATCTATATTTTGCCTATTTTTTATGATGTTTCAACACTTCCCTATACTGAGATATTTATGAGATTTGCTAAAAATGGTCATCCATAGACTATTTTAATGTATTGATTTAATAATCACTCTCCTATTTCCACAAGAGACATATCTTCATTTCATTATAAGCAAGCACTACATTTTATATTTCTGAATTATAACACAGATTCATTTGGACCAATGTTTACAAAATCATTATGAGAAAGAATTGTTAGTTTTCTTTGCTTTAATTATTTTGACATAATTCAAATCCAATGATTAAGGGAGTAACTGGGTGAATTCCAATAATGCCCCAAAACACATTCACAGAATCACAGTAATCACCAAATCACACAACATTTCAGATATGAAAAGGATTTCAGTGGTTATATTGCCAATTTATACATGAAAAAGTTTTATAAGACTTTCTTCAAACCCAAATTAATATACATTGCGTGCGTGTGTGACTGTGTGCACATGTATAGTGTGTGTCATTTTTTAGTCAAATTCACTTTTCATGACTCCATTTGGGTTTTCCTTAACAAAAACACTGGAGTCGTTTACCATTTCCCTCTCTAGACCATTTTACAGATGAGGAAATTGTGGCAAAATGACTTACTAGTAAGTTTCTAAGCCCTATTTTGAACTCTAGTCTTCTTAACTCAAAGTCTGGTGTTCTATCCATTGTATCACCTAGTTGCCCCTACTTGTACATGTAGTACTTGGGCTCTAGACTCACTTTCCATCCCACTGGGTTTTAGTTCCTAAGGCTGGGTCCTTAAACCCTGGCTGGCTTCATTTCCATCAGAGTTCTAGGGATAACCTTGAGGGTTAAGGAGAGTTTCTCTGATGATTGTTCTTCTCTCCTGTAAAGTTACTTTCTCCCCAATACTACTTAAGCAATTAACCTCAATTTAAATTTATGAGACTTTTGCTGTGAAGTAATATCAAGGAAAAAGAGCAAAGCAAGCTCTCACATTGGAGGTATATTGTTTTTGGCAACTCATTCTTTGGAGAGACTGTGGTTATAATATGGCTCCCACCCAATTATTTTTATTTATTGCCTGGTCGGTGTTCAATTTGCTCCTTTGCTTTTAGAATGATATATTAGCTTCTGGGTCAAATGACTACTGATCTGGGTCAAGAGGATTGCTCATCACTGGGCTCTTCACTTGGTTTGATGGGCTGTTACTCTGAGTAAATTTTGTTATATACTCCAGTTGTTGAAACTCATGGGTCTCTTCCACATTTTCAAAACCCATACTTCCATAACTTCTTGTATTTTGTCTCCAATACACATTTACCTGAAATCAGGAGAGACTATATAAAATAAATGTGGGAATTAGAAGTGATACCATGGATTCACCCTGTAATGTTGTTACATATGCAGCTGCTTAACTTAACTATCTGTGATTTGAGATTTGCTGCTATAATAAGACACATTTCTCTACACCATTTTTAAGTAGAAATATAAAAAGAGATGTTTATTATTATGCAAATAGCCAGCAATTTAGCTTAAAACAGAAAAAGCCAATGACTAGATAGATAAATAAGAACAACACCAGCAATAATAAGAGAGATAGAAAAAATAAGGTAACATCACCAAATGGGGGATACTCCAGCACCTGAATATTCTTAGCTGGGAAATCCCTCTGTTCAGCATTTCAGGATCCAATTCAGGAAAGCCCCAGGCAAAGTATTCTTTCCATGGGTGAGACATCAAAGTCCATTTTCCAGAAGGGGTTTTTTATTGACCTCAAAGCAAAGACGATTTTTGCCAACTGTAGTTTGCAACACTGCTTCAAAGGTACAGTGACTTGGCCAGGATCCTGAGCTCCCAGAAGCAGCCAGGCAAAACATGTCTCAAAATTTAATCAACAGACATGATGACAACACATTCTGCGAGACAAGGGTTAATCTTACAGAAGTATGTTTATCTTCCAGATAGTCAGAGACCTTGGGAAGCCTGCTGAGAAATCTGGCCAAAGTTCAAAGGAGCCTCAGTCTCTGCCAGTAAATGTGAGGACTATGATATACAACAGAGAAGATTTACTAAAATTTTACTTTAACCCTTTCACAGCTCCATTTGGCTAGATTGGATATTAAGGCAGAAAATAGCTATCACTACCACAGAATGGTCAATACCTACTGCTGTCTCTTCCACTATTTAGAGGTTTACAATAGAAATTACTTTGCTAGTAATGAAGATAATACAGTAATTCAGCAGGAAAAAGTGAAAAAAATCTGTAGTTTGTGTGTTCTCTAAAATGAGGAAGGAAAAAAAAAACACCTTTCCATTGCTTATACTCACGGAAAAAAAAAAGGTTCACTAGTTTGCATCACACAACAGAGAGTAACAAGTAGGGAAAATTGTCTGTGTTCTAAAATTAGGACATCATTGACTAATTTCATTATTTTTTCTTCACGAAATTACTAGATAGCCAAGATACCATTTTCTTCAATTATGAGAATAAATTGTCTGCTGCTTATGCTATTACATGCTAGTAAATTAGTTGAGTGAATGTTCTGTAGCAACAACTTGAAATTTGAGTACATTTTCCCCAGGAATTAAGATGGTAAAGAAGAGCATGGTACCAAATAGATAGGTTGTTTTAACATTTCTTGCAATAATGTTAACTAATACTAATAGGTTAAATGATATTGAAGAGATTATTAACTGGTGATTACTATTGAAGAAAACAGAGAGCAAAGTGCCTCATTAATGGCAGTACTAGATGGCACTACAACCCTTTCTGATTTCTGAGATCTTTATCTATTGATTTGTGGCTACATAAACTACAACTCTCAGTTGTAAGAATGAGTTTGTAGTGTATTGCATTCTAGAATAGTGTAATACACTATTTTGTACACACACACACACACACGTATATAAAGAGAGAGAGAGAGATTCTTTGTTTCTGCCCAACATAAAGTAAAAAAAAAGAATCTGTTTGCTTTTTGTCTATGTATTCCTATTTCCCATGACAATATCTGGCATACATTGTATATTTAGCAAATATATGTTAAAAAACGTATTGAATGAATAAAAAAAGTTCCCTTTACCTAAACCTAACCTAACCCTTCACCTATACCTAACAAGTGGTCGTATAATCTTTCCATGGAAACTGTTTGACCCAAATGGTGAAATAACATGTTTCTTAATAATAATAATAATAAAAATTTACTATTTCTTCATGAATTGATTCTAACTATTGGGAAATATATCATGCTATCAAAAGACTTAGTATTTTTTTCCTTCAGCACATCAGAATAAAGAAATAAATAAAGAGAATGGGAGAAGAAGAAAACTGTCTGATCTCCTGGGACTTTTGCTTTCCACTGTGACAGTAGGGGATGCTACCCCATAGCTAAGAAAAAGGGGGATGCAAGTTAGATTTGTTATATTTATTTTTCTTCTCTGAGCTACATCTAAGCAACTAGATATAAGTTCTGGGTTTGGGAGTGAATGATAGACAGTATACACTGTAATCTTTTCCCTTCTTCGAAAATGGCACTTTAGTAGGAGGGGGGTATTTTTCATTGACACTTTTATAAATTATGACTGTTTCTTTTTATGTCAGTCCTCAAAAGAGAACCTGGAAATGATAGCTTTACAGATTTAGAAAAATAATGAATAGAACCTCCAAAGAGAAATCCCATGGGTGATGTTAGCTCACTTTAATGATGACATCTGACAGCCATTTTTATTTAGCATGAGCTTTTCTCTGGAATTGCTTCAGTGGAAGACACTGAAATTCAGAGGGAAAAAAAGATTAAAACAGGTAAGCATGTTTGATGTTTATTTTAAGGGCCTGAGGAATTTTTTTTATGTGACTGTTGTCTATCTTCAGTATATAATTTTAAAAAGGGTAGTTATATTATGTAGGATAAAGTACTGGTCTTGGAGTCTGAGAAAGACTAGGTTTCAAGTCTTGTCATTGACAAAATGGCTCTGAAATTTTGGCCATGTCATTTTCAACACCGAAATCACTAGTCCTGGATTATAGTTTCTATTATATTCAAAAAGCAACAGAGATGGAAAGAGAGATCTAAGTTCAAGTTTTGCTTTTCCTGTGTGATTAAACTTAATGTAAACATAAATAATGTAAATGTAAACAAACAGGTAAGTATTTTAATCTCTTACTATACCTATTATTTTTTAAGAACATTTTTACACTAAGAACATTTTTAAAACACTGTGGATCATTATAAAGAACTCCTTTTTTGAGCAAAGTAGCAAGGCTAACTAAATATTTCAATAATTAATGGTAGGGATTGGTTGGGATTATTAATACTTAAGTTGTTTATATAAATTTATTCTCTACGAGTATACACCTGAATACTCTCAAACACTTTACTCACATTTTCCTTTGAGAATGCTTAGAATTACTCAAGGTTGAATTCAAATGCCATATCTTACACAAGGTCTTACTTTATGCCAAGCTAATTGCTTGTCCTCTCTTCCCAAATCATTTTTCTATTTATTGTGTGAATATTTTGCAACCATTTATATATTTACATATTTTTCCTCCTTTAGAATTCATCATTCTTGGAAACAAAGACTATTTTATATCCCCAGTGTTTAGTGTTGTGCCAAAAATATTAGGTACTTAATAAATGCTTCTTGTTTGACTTACTGAGTTTAAAAATATAAAAAAATTATCAGCAGACTACTTCTTGGATAAATTGGTTCATACAAATGTATCATTCATGATTGTTGCACAGGTCAGGTCATTGGTCTTCGAAAACTTTAAATGATAAAAATTTAAATGCAGTTATATTTTACTCTTAAACTTGCCATGATGTGCTAAAGAAAATAATTATTACAAGTCGGCATATTTTCATATAATGGCTAATTCATGAGTTTACTCCTGTAGGCTTCAGGCTCCACCAAAATACCAATCCCAATATGTGTCTTATCCTCTATTGTTCATGTTTTACATAAATCCTTCCTAGAAGTTCCCTCAAAAGTATGGATTCCATGAGAGTTTTTTATTATATATGCCCAGATCATTGAAGGCATTCTGCTTCTTGGGGAATATATTCTATGTTCCCCTCCCACGAGATTGTGTGGTAACAGCCTCTTTCTATTAGCCCCATACTCAGAATAGGGTACTTCTTTATTTTAAACACTTACCTTCCAATTTAGAATCAATATTAAATATGAGTTCCAAGTCAGAAGAGTGATAAGGGCTAGGCAATGGGGATTAAGTGACTTACCCATGGTAATATAGCTGGGAAATATCTACCTAACTGCCCCCTAGGCTACTTCTTTAAAAAGAAAACAAAAAAAATTATAAAGAAAGAAATGAAGCCTTCCAGCTTGGAAGCTTCTCACTTTTATACAATGATCTCCAGAAAAAAAAAATCAAGATTCTAATTATCCAAGGAGCAGGTACCCTGAATTGAATGGGTAGAAAAAAGGGTTTCTTTCTCTTTTTCCTCCTTGTTTTTCCTTTGTTGCCCTCAGATTAAGCTGTGGATTGTATTTTGATATTATTTGTTTGTTCATTAATTTGTTTGTTTGTTCTCCTGCTTCCCTTCTTCCCTCCCTCCTGCCTTTCCTTTCCTCACCCTTCTTTAACATTATAATACCTACAATAACATCATGATTTTAAACCCAGATCTTTGTCTTAGTATTTTTGTTCTTTCCTTCTTTGTTTGTTTGTTTTCCAAGTATAGATAGTGGTATCCCCACTGGACCTCACAATTGGAGGTATGGTGGTGACCTTGGAGATAGCATTTTTTCAGGGTAGATGTGAAGTCATCCTATCAGGAAGTTCTGGAAAACTAAGATGTTTACTTCTTTAGCATAATAAAGGATTTGTACTAGGAATATAAGAGTATGCTATATAGCTATGATGGCAAACCTAGGACATGTGTGCCAAACAGGGCATGTGGAGTGTTGATTAATGGGGGAGGGGGGCACTTAGGACTTGGTCTAGGGGGCGTAACTTGACAAGTGGTCTCTGGGAGTGGCTCATGGCACACTATTTCTAAAAGTTTCACCATCACTGCTATATAGGAACCAATATAAACTTTAATTTCAGTCACCTAACATCCCCAGATTATGAGGAGATGCTTTAGGAGAATATGCTCCACCTATAGCAGATTATATTTGAATATAATTATTATATTTTGAAGTAGGCATTAATTTGTAAAAGCTAAACTGAGTGTTAAATGGTTAAAAGAAACTGGAACTCAGAGCCTAATGCACCTTTATAGTTGAGCAGATCATCACTGGCGAGAGCTATAGTCAAAGGCAGAACCTAGACTCCCCAAATATCTAATAGTTACCAAAAAACAATGGTATATAGAAAAATTATAACTTTTCTAGTGTTTAGACTGTAAGATCTAGGACAATCATAGTTACATTTTATGAAATAAAAGCCCTTATTATTTTATAAAATTTGGTTTTCTGCTTGATAATAACAATAGAGAACACAGGTGGTCTATTTGTCATTTCTCATTTTGCTACATTACTGGACAATTTACTTTTTCACTAATAGACATTTTCAAAATCTTTGTATATATCACTTTATCAGAGAAATCTATCAGTACTGTTACATACAATAAATTTATAGATAGGTTCACTTGGAATTTTTAATTGATCATTGTAATTCTCTCAAAGTTATGTTATTCTGTAGGTCATGGCAACATAGTATCACTGGGAGAATATTGGTGTCAAATATGAAAATTTTCTAATAGTGAACTTATAGGATAATTTATACCACAGTTTATATGACTCATCTCTTCTCTTATATCAAGATGACCATTATCATAACACATTATTCAGTTCCATTTTTTTGTAATTGTTATTTTTCCACTTATATTATTTCTTGATTTTCATAATAAGTTGATATAGTTTTCTTCTTCTTCTTCTTCTTCTTCTTCTTCTTCTTCTTCTTCTTCTTCTTCTTCTTCTTCTTCTTCTTCTTCTTCTTCT
>NC_058130.1:575159808-575187832 GCF_016433145.1 Gracilinanus agilis
CTTCTTCTTCTTCTGCTTCTTCTTCTGCTTCTTCTTCTGCTTCTTCTTCCTTCTTCCTTCTTCCTTCTTCCTTCTTTCTTCTTTCTTTCTTCTTTCTTCTTCTTCTTTTAATAACCCTTACCTTCTGTCTTGGAATCAGTACTATGTTTTGGCTCTAAGGCAGAAGAGTGGTAAGGGCTAGGCAATGGGGGTCAAGTCACTTGCCCAGGGTCACACAGCTAGGAAGTGTCTGAGGCCATATTTAAACCTAGGACCTCCCATCTCTAGGCCTGTCTCTCAATCCACTGAGCCACCCAGCTGCCCCCTTTTCCCATGCTTCTTGAGTAATTAAACTCATATATTACTGAGTATATATAGTTTTTATTTACTTTTTTTATTTCTATGGGGCACAGAGAGAAACTATTTGATTTCTATTCTTTTCAGTGATGGTAAAATCATTGATATAACATGACTTTGAATAAAGAAAATACTCTAAAACTATTTGTTGAATTAAATTGCATACAGGTTATAAAAATAATGAAAAGACACTTTGGTGACTAGGTATATTACTACATTTAAATACTAACCCTCAAAAACTAAGATAAATAGAGACATTTTTACTCCACTAGTACTGGCCTTGATTAATATCATACTTTTTTTTTTTTACTATTTTTGAGGACTTATGAAATCTTAGAGATCAGTACTCAAAAGGATTAATAAGTATCATTTCCTTTAAAGATGAGGTAAATAAGGCCAGTAAAGGTAAGTAATTCACCTATGTAGCTAGTCTGTAAGTAAATTGCCTTTGAACTTATTATTATCTTAAAAGTACTGGTTTTGTTATTTTACTATAAGAAAAAATGAGCAAAATGATTTCAGAAAAAAGCTAGAAGGACTTATATGAACTGATTCAAAGTGAAGTGAGGAGAACTAGAATTTATAAATAGTAACAACAATATTTTTGATGAGTGCTTGTGAATGACCTAGTTGTTCTTAGCAATGTAGTGATCCAAGGCAGTTCCAGTCTCATGATGAAAAATGATATTTGCCTTTAGAGGCAGGGGAGATGTAGCAGAGAGAGTCCTGGGAGATGTAGTCTTCCAAGGTTTACACTAATTTCAAATGACACATTCCCCCCTGTGATCCTTTGGGAGACCAATCTCCCAAATGGATCATAACAAACAAAAATAAATTTACAATTTCAATAAATAAAGGGTAAATACATCAATACAAGGGGAGAAAGGTAACAATTTTTACAATATAAAGAAATCAAATGGTGCTTCTTGTACAAAAGTATTAAGGGGGCAGTCCCCTTTTTTACAACAAAATAGGTACATACATAAAACAAATTCATTTAAACAAAACAGGTGAATTCAGCCAAACAAATGAATTTTAAAACACACAAATGAATTTTAAAATCAGACAAATGAATTTAAAACCCTCCCAAAGTTCAAAATTTTGTTTTGCACATCCTTTTGCTCTCTTAGGCTCCTAGATCATGCATGCTCCATGTGATCTTCCTGGGCATCTATATTTCAATTCCAGGAGGCAGTACACTTCTTTTCTAAAACAACCTAAATTCTCCATATGAAATAAAAACACATTCCCTCCTGAGGAGGATAGAAAGAAACAATGAAATTGCAAAGGGAAAACATGACTGAAGCAAGAGGCATATGTATCACTGCCAATCAAAGTATCAGAAAAATTTAGCACACAAAGGCCAGATAAGTAGTGGATGAAAAATTTTAAACATCCAATCCTAAAATTTCATATGGAAAAAAATTCTAGATAAGAAAAAAAATAGAAAATCACACTGTCTTTGAATAATGTCCAATTAAAGTAATCCATGTCAGATACCATGCACTTACCCACTTAGCAGTCAATACCAGAGTCAACCACCATTTTATTGGTCTGATATTACATTGTTTCTTCTTTTCTTCTTTCCTCATTTCTTCTCAAGGATATAATATGGAGCCAGAACAGCCAACTGTTAGGTACTTGACATATAAATATTTACAAGAAGTGTGGTTCAAAGAGTCCTACCTCTTAACATATGTTAAGAAGCTCAACCTTGATGCTCACACTAGGTAAAGCCCTTTTTATTGGCATAGAAGTCTTAGCAATCCTAGTAGGTTTGGTTTCTCTTTTTGACCTGTGTGCTCATTTGGCATCATGCAGGTATGTGCTTCTTTGGCAGTAAATTGATGAAATCTGTACTCCTTTTTTGATCCCATCTTGTTGAATCAGACATTTTGTTGAATCAGACATATGTACTAAGTCACATAATAGCAAAATACCAATGGCAGTTTCAATGGTCTAAGGCTTTTTCGTAGTTACAGTTAGAAATAACGGATATACTAAACCTACACTAATTTAATAATCAAAACCTCTTTCAATTTAGATAAATGACATGTGCTTAGGAAAAAATACAAAAATTGCACATGTAATTATAAAAAATGTGCTAAAATTTCAAGACATATATACATACATATCCTATAATTAGTGACAATGAGAGAAAAAATATAAATATAGGTATATGTATGTTGCAATTCAAGTCACTTAAGGAGAGGTAGAATATAAAGGCTCTTACCCAAGAATTTTGATGAATTTCCTCTTAGCATAGCCATGATCCACAGTGTGAGTGCAAATGAGGTAAAACAATGAAGTTATAACTGCAATGATACATTTAAGAAAATACACAAATTTCACAAAAAGCACAAAATGTGAATCAATTCAATACAATACAAGTTTCCTAATACAAGTAATATATGTTCAAATATTTCAATTACACAAAATACAAGTCTTCCAAATTATCAAGTCTGCCAAATTATCAATACAAAGGCACATGTCAAATACTGGATGGCACAAATAAAGTTAAGGGACTAGACAAGTCACTGTATTCAAAATTCTGTTTTTTGTTTTTTTTTTGTTTTTTGCTATTTTTAAAGGGAGACAAAACTGAAAAGGGTTAATAGCAACAAAACAACAAAAGCAATAGAGTTTAATAGAGTTTAAGAGGCACCTCCTTCTGCCCCACATGGAGGAGCAATGGCACTCTAATTAGTGCATGGACAAGCTCCACTTTAGAGATATTTTTGTGGGGTCATTTGTTGTGGATTATCTGCCTGATTATCAGTACTGAAATTGTGATTCCTATAGTTATCAGTCATGAAATTGCAATTCCTATAATTATTGTTTCTGAAATTAGTATTGTTTCTGTACTTATTATTATTCCTAATTATCCATAACAAATTCTTGCAATTCATCATTAAGTGGCCCTTCTTGTTACAGAAGTGGCAGGTCAGAGATTGACAATTAGACTTTTGGAGAGGGGCAAGTGGTACTGATGTATTATCATGCCCTCTTTCCTGTTTTTCTATTTTATTTCGAAATGATTTCAGTTCTTTTTGCATGGTATCTAATAAGTCGTTAGTTTGTACCTTTGTCTCTTCATGTCCTTTAGTGACATACACAGTTATTTTCCTTAATTCATCCAGATTCATTTCTGGCCATTTGGGACAATGCATCTTAAAGTAATCCTGGACCACTCTGCTAGAATTGTTTATAAACTGTCACCTTATTTGTTGTATGCCTTGTTTAAGTCCAAATATTTAGCTCCCAATTCAATAAGCCTGTCTATAAACTGAAAGGGAGTTTCATCATCATTTTGCGTTACGAGATCAAATTTGTTCCAGATGTCTGGACATTCTCCACATTCTTTCATCACCTTTAATATTGTAGCCCTAGCATTGTTTAGTTGCAAATATTCCTCTGGATTGTTATAGTCCCATTTAGGGTCCTCACATGGTCAGTGTGCTGCATTTCATCCTCAGGCCTTATTTACATGAGAGATGATTTTGTTTCTCTTTGTCAGGAAGATCTTGAGTAATTTTTCTACATCCTTATAGGAAGAATTGTATTGGAAAAAATATATCTTCCATCCTTTTCATTACAGCTATGGGTTCATCATTATAATTTAGAATACATTTTTTGAAATCTTTGATATTTTGAGGAGTGAATGGAGTATGGTGTGTTAAATTTATCACATCCCCAGATCTGTCTAATGTAGGCACTTCCCTTAAGGTGAAAAGACCATGACAGGAATCAGAATTAAAATCAGAATCAGAATCATAGCATAGTTTTCATTTCTTTTTAGTCATTTTGGTGCTTACCTAGGCAGAACAGATCTTCTTAGGCGTTTGCGTGCTTACCGTGGCACTATGTCTTTTGAGTTGTTTGTGTGTTTGTCTCAGCAGTATTGATAGGAACCAGTATGGTCTGGACTGGGGTTGGTTGTGGGTGGGGAGAAGGGACAGGAGAGGATGGGGTGTCAGGAGAAGGAGGAGGGGAGGGAGAGTTGGTCAGGAGATGCACAAGATGAGAGAAGAGTTTCGTTACAGCTGTCTCCTTCTCTATTTCAGGAGAAATAGGAGAAATAGGACTTTTCTCTCTGAATGTTTCAGGAACAGCCTTGCTAAATTTGGAATCAGATTTTTTAATTGGATACTCCTGAAATTTTGAATCAGATCTTTGAATGATCCTCCTTTTTCAGTGCATCATGCATTGAGTATTTGAGATTGTCCAATTGGATTTGTACTGCTGCTTGGATCTGGGCTTGCATTTTCCTATTTGCAGCCTTTTGCATCATCATATTGAAAATTAAGAAAACAAGATTCCCTAGCAGCGTCAGAAGGAGGAGGCAGTCCAATTTGGCAAAAGCCAAAAGATTTTCCTGTATAGAAGGAAACTTGTTGGGAGTATTCTATTTAATTAGCTAGCTTTTTAAAATTAAGTTTGCTTTAATTCTAATTTTGTTTTGTATTTAACTGGGTAGGCAATGGGGTTCAAGTGACTTGCCCAGGGTCACACAGCTCCTGTCTCTAGGCCTGACTCTCATTCCATTGAGATACCCAGCTTCCCCCTTTATTCAACTTTTAGATCAAACACTGCTTTAGGAGAAGCATCATTTTGTGTTGTCATTGTATAGATTTAGAAGCACTCTCTTAATGGTTTTACACAGTATATTATAGTATGACACCACATACTATAATATATTGAAAATGTGGTGCAATATGAGGTAAACAGAAATTAAGATTCATTTTTTCCCCTGGAAAATAGTGTGACCTTCAGATGAAAAAAGACATGTATAGACCTTTTCATGTGTATTTAGTGTGGGTATTTGAAAAAGTGAAATTCAGTAAAAAAATATCACCATATGTAAGGATGGGGGATGGGACAAAAAGAGCCAGAAGAAGGCTGTTGGTGACAGTTATGGACAGTTGGGACCAGAGAGGATGCTGGGGAATTCTCTGGAAGAGGAAGGAGGAGGAACTTCCAGCAGAGGACTGGAAAGTGGGAGGAGGAGGACATCTCAGCTCGAATCCAGTCCTGAGGGCTTCCTGAGAATCATTCTTGGGACATTGATACCCTGATTCCCTGGTCAAAGGCATCCCATCGCTTCTCACCCAGCAAGACTTCAATTGTCAGGTCAGCTAAGAGTTTTGGGATTCTATTTTGGGACTTATCTCTTAGTCTCCTCCCCCCCATTATCCAACCTTGCTGAGAGACCCTTTCTGGTCTAATTTACAATTATAGAAAAGGATAGAAATAGAAATAGAAATAGAAACTGAAGGAGAAATGTCAAGGGGAGAAACTTGGGAGCAGGAACCCCAAAGGTTCCCACCTGAGTGACAGACCGCATGGAAATAGAGAAGAGGGCACCCCAAAATCCCTCTGCCCTTCACTCCTTTCCCCAATCCTGAATTTTGATTAATAAAAGCCATTCGTTAGTCAGAGAGCATCCCAGAGTGCCTGAGAGATGAGGGGAAGGGGAATCACAGCTTGGTCTGGCTGTCTCCATTTTGGAGCCAGATCCCCTGCTATGAAGTTGGCTGATCTTGGGGGAGGCTTGCATGAACCCTGCCCTCATTCAGAATATGATTGAGGTACCCATAAGTCCTCTTGTAGGGAAGACTCATCCCCAACTCCTGTGGGGTAGCACGACCATCCAGGTCACCAAGTTTCGGGGTGACACCCCCTCAAAGTCTTGCCAGTGCATATTCGGTGGGAGGGGAGAGCTAGAAGAGAGTCTCACACTTCTTAGACTATTTCTCTCCCCTCTATCATAACATTTGGGTAGCTGACTCTCTTAATTCTTATACATATCACTTAGATCTTCTAGGGCACTTCTTTCTTGCCTCAGTTGTTTCTTTTTTTTTTAATTTTTAATTGATTAAGAAAAATTTTCCATGGTTATAGGATTTATGTTCTTTCCCTCTTCTATTCAAATGCCCCTCCCACAGACTACTCACAATTCCACTCTGTTTTACATGTGTCATTGATCAAGACCCATTTCCACATTATTGATATTTGTATTAGGGTGATCATTTAGAGTCTACATCCCCAATCATCCCCATCGACCCATGTGATCAAGCAGTTGCTTTTCTTCTGTGTTTCTACTTCCACAGTTCTTTCTCTGAATGTGGATAGTGTTCTTTCTCATAAGTCCCTCAGAATTGTCCTGGATCATTTCATTGCTGCCAGTTCAGAGGTCCATTACATTCAATTTTACCACAGTGTATCAGTCTCTGTGTATAATGTTCTCCTGGATCTGCTCCTTTCACTCTGCATCAATTCCTGGAGGTCATTCCAGTTCACAAGGAATTCTTCCAGTT
This sequence comes from Gracilinanus agilis, assembly GCF_016433145.1. NCBI lineage: Eukaryota > Metazoa > Chordata > Mammalia > Didelphimorphia > Didelphidae > Gracilinanus > Gracilinanus agilis. The sequence goes on from NC_058130.1 coordinate 575,166,462, forward strand.
CATTATTTATTATAGCACAATAGTATTCCATCACCAGCAGATACCACAATTTGTTTAGCCATTTCCCTATCGAAGGGCATCCTCTCATTTTCTAATTTTTTGCCACCACAAAGACTGCTTACTTCAGTTTTAAAGATGAGGGAACTGAGGCATTATTAGTTGAAATGAAGCCTAATTAGTTGTAATAACTTGCCTAAAGCCATATGGTTGGTAAATGGCCATATCATAATTCAAAATCAGTTTCTCTGACTTGTCAGTCAGTAAGCATTTATTAAGCACCTACTATTTTTGAAGAACTACACTAAATCCTGAAGGTAGGTAAAGAAAACAAAGAATCCTTGCCCTTAAGGAGGTCCCATTATAATATGGGGAACAAGATGCTAATAGTTATGTTTAAACAAGTTGCATATAGAATTGATGGGAGATGATCAACAAAGGTTAATCATTACTACTATTGGGGATCAGGCAAGGTATCTTGGAAAAGTTGGGATTTTGACTAGAACTTGAGGAAAGCAAGATTATGGGAATTAAGGGGAAGAGAATCAAAGGCATGAAGGATATCTAGTTTCCAACTCTATATGCCCTATACTTAATAAAAGGACAGTCATAGTTCTAGTTAACATGGAATGGAAAATGTTAACAGATAAAACTAGGAGTTAAAGGAATTTATTCATGCTTTTGTGTATTGACAAATAATTTTGCCTGTCAGAGGTTCTAGCACCTCATCTATGAAACCAAGACCAGCATTACTTTTAACCTCCTTTACTAGCATGTTGGGAAATTAATGATATAATATATGAACAGTGTTGAGAGCTCTTCAAAAAAAGGTAGTGAGAAGAAAGAAAGAATATTTTTGACTCTTATATGACTTAATTTCTCTAACTGACCAAATTCATCATCAGATTTTTTCCCTTTTGCTTCTAGAAGGAAAATGTATTCTAACATATGCAGCTGCATACATCAATGATTATTTAACATCTAAAGTAGGGTACATTTCTATCAAAATACTGATGCATCCTTTTTTTCAGAATTTCATTTTTAAGTAAAACAGTTTTTGACCTGAATGCAATATTAATTGGATGCTATGTAAATGAGGAAATGATGTCTGGGAAAAATCTGTCCTTTGGCAATATTCATTTTTAAGTGCTTCCCATTTATTTGATGCATTTTTCACATACACTTTTTCTATTAATAATTATTTCCCATTCCATGGAGAAGACTTCACAATAGCTTCTTATTAGATCTCTTGTTTAAAGATTTGAAGGGGAAGAAAAAAAACAGTACAGTCAACACAGTTCTATATAGAAGAAAGGTTAGAGTCTTGGGCTTAAAGTCAGAGAAGATCTGAGTTCAAATCAGATTTTAAACACTCACTGGCTCTGTGATTCTAGGTAAGTTATTTAACCATTATGGGTCTCATTTTCTTCATCTATGAAATGGAGATAATAATAATATCAATCTCACAGAGTTGTAATTAGCAAATGAGATATTTGTAAATGCAAATTGTATAGCAAATAGTTGTCATGTAACAAATGCTTATTTATTTCCTCCTTTCTTCCAATTAAATGAATAGCCAGTTCAATATAGTTCTAAGTGTTTCATAATGGAATTTACAAATTTATGTTTAGATGATAATTGTTGCTTTTAGATATTCAGGTATAAAGAATGTTCATTTTAATTTAATTAGGATTGCTTAAGATTAGGTTTTTGATAAAGAATTCAATATATTTTATATATTTTTTTATCTTAATGAATAGAGAAGAGGAGTATAATAGTTAAAATTAAATTATAAGGCTATTAGTAGCTTTAGTAGCTTTATTACATCAAAGTAGAGATAGTAACTATAGAGATCCTACTCTATAAACCAGAGATTTTCTGAGTGGCCTAGGGTGGTCATCAGAAGTAAAGAACAGAACAGATAGGAAGCACAGCTTATTAGCTCAAAGTGCTCTGAGGTACAATGGAGTCACAGATTTATTATATATGAAGTTAAAGATCCCTTTCACCAAAAAGCACAAGGATAGTTTCTCACAACTACACAGAGCTGTATTTTTAATATAGACAAAAAAAAGGCTTTAAAAGCTTCAAGGTATACATAAGAACCTATGCTAAACTTTCAGCTATATTGTTATCACTAAGCCAAGTCTGGGAATATTTTGGTAGGACGGGAAGTCTCTAAATTTTTTGGTCTTGACTACTTTTGAGACCAAGCAGTTTATTCTAAATCTGGGCAAAATGCCCCTGCTAGGGTTTGGCCTTGGCTAGCCAAGCAGCTGCATTCCTGACCAAAGGGGAAGAATGTTAACCTCTTGACTGTTGGTTTGCTGAAAGGTCAAAGCTTTCCAGTAAGACTATATTGCTTTTTAAGAAAAGGTATGAGTCATAAAAAGGAGTCAAAAGAGGAATCTCAGATTTTTATCTTAGATAGCACAATCCAGACTTAATCTGATTAGAGTAGAGGGGTTAACACACAGCTTTGCTAGCTGTGTTGACCTTTTGATGGGGTCCAGATAAAAATATTTATTCGAGATTCTTATTTCTCTTAATGGCTTCTCACAAGTAACAAGATGGAAATGTAGGAAAGAGGTAAAGAATTGCCTAGCCTACCACCTTATGTGCCATTTTGATGAAATCGAAGCTTGCCACCAAGAGGAGTCCAATCTCCAGCCAGAAGGGTGCAAGAGTCAGTCTTCAGGTTCAGATCTCTACTAGATATCTGTAAAAGTCTTTTCACAAGAGTTACCAGAATAAGAGTGTCCCTTCAGCAAGAGTCACCAAAATCAAACTCTGAATCCAAATGTGAATCTCAATCCGAATGTCCTCCAGACTCCTGGTCTCATCTTTATAAGCAGTTTTCTCCACCCACTAGCTCTCCCAGGGCACATCTTCAGGAACCAATCATAGTTCCTTAATTTGTCTGGCACTGTAGAGTGGGAAGGGTGCAGAGCTTCTGGGATCAATTTCCTGTCTCATTGGTTTCAACTTTCTTTAAGTGTGTGTGTATCCCTGCACATCTCAATGATAAAGGACCTCCAGGTCCTTAATTGATTAAATTAAAACAAAGGGAGGGGAATTCCCTTCTCACAGGGGAAAGGAGGTATGACTAATGCAATTTTACCTTGAGAATTTGATTAGCCTTGAGTTTCCAGGGGATTTGTTTGCTATCATGTGGTTAAATAAAGATATAGTTCATCACTGTATGATTTTTAATCAAAATAAAGGAAATGTTCAGAAAATTTATTTCAGTGATCTGTCAAACACCATTTTCCTGGCAGTATATATGACTCCCAGGATTTGTCCATTAAGTTCTTTGAAATGATGTCAGCTATTGTTGCATATGCTCTGCCTACTTGATATGGGTTCAACTACTCATTGGCCTTTGTTTATTTGAAACACCATTTTGTTTTTCTTGATGTATATTTCATGATTCTTTTTACCTTGTCCTGCTAATCTTCCTTCCTCTTTTCACCCATTCTTCCATCTTTCAACACCCCCCACATCTCATTTCCCACTCATACATCATTCATGCTTTCTGTTTGAGAAAATAAGACAGGAAAATCAAAAGAGAAGAGGAGAAAATTTATAATTAAAATGTAGAAAGCAAGTAGAAGGTATACGATTTCCTCTATCATTTTCCTCACACAGTTTTCCAACCCTTTTTAACCTAGAGAAACCATTATCTTCAGCTTTCAGTAACTCTCAGGTAATCCAAATCAGAGAGTTTATTCAGACATAGATCCCTTGTCACTAGAAGTTTTCTATATCATTGCTTAACTTGGTAGTCTTGATGAAATGAAGGAGTCTCTTCCAGAATGTCAGGGATTCCAGTAGCAAAGTGTCTAAAATGGAAATACATTAATCTGAGAATGTCAACAGAAAGTTTTGTGACCACAGAGTATATGACATTTCAAGGTTCTTCTTCTTTTTTTTTTTGTAAAGGGTATATCATTCTTCATTGTTTCCAATTACTCATCTTTATTATGTCCTAATTAAAAGAAACTCTAAAAAAAACCCAAAGAAATGTGTCAAATAAGTTCTTAAGAATAAGAACATTTTTATTCAAAATTGCAAATCTTTCTTAGCTAAGAAAAAAAAGATAGGGAAACATTATTAGTGAATATAAATCTCTATGAGCTGTACTTAAATTGAGGTAATTATTATTGGAGATTAATTATCATTATGGAAGGATAAATTGTAGATATCTACTTGCTAGGTAAACAATACTATGTTATAAAATTTTTGCAAATTTAAAGATTTTACTGGATACATATTTACTTATTAAAATATTTGATATGTTTACTGTCAATCAATTAAGAACAAAGTAGAATTATATTCCTTTATCTTCAACAAATTTGAAGGACATTTGTTAATTTCTAAGTAAAATTAATGTTGACTTTTTTTCATTTTTAAGACAACAAATATAATGCTATCCTCTTAGGAAAAATGTTTATGATGTTTTTATATTTTATGTTATTTTTACACTGAATTATAGATGATATGGTGATATAGAAGCAAATGTTTATATGTTTTAAAGAATATATTTCATGGGGCAGCTGGTTGGCTCAGTGATAAAGAGACCAGGCCTGGAGGTGAGATGGCCTAGGTTCAAATCTGTATTCACACTCTTCCTAGCTTTATGACCCTGGGTAAGTCACTTAACTCCCATTGTCTAGCCCTTACCACTCTTCTGCCTTGGAATCAGTACTTATTATTGATTCTAAATCAGAAGTTTATTTTTAAAAGAATATATCTCTTCATATATTATCACCAGTTGAATATTTTTATTTCATATAAAAGTGAAGCAGAATTAGAAAAAGAGAAGGATTTGAGAGAAAAGATAAGTTGTTTTGAACATGATGAGTGTGAGATTTCTACAGGACATCTAGTTTGCCAATGTAAATAGGTAAAAGATTAATAAAAGAGTGAAAGGCAGGATAAGAGTTAGGACTGTGTAAATAGATAAAAAATTATTTACACAGAGATGTTAATTGAATCCATGAAAGCTGCTGAAACAACCAAGAAATTTGAACTTTTAAAAATTAATAATTACTATAATAGAATTTATTTCATTTGTAATCCTATGTCTTTTCCTTTGTTCATTTAAAATAATGATTTTATGAATGGGTCCTTAGGCTTCACCTGACTGCCAAAAGAATCCACAAAATTTGAAATAAAAAGAAAAAAAAAGTTTAAATGCTCTAGTACAGAGGGGAAAATGAGAGATGATGGCTGACATCTAATATTGGTGTCTATAACTTGTCATATTTAATATTGTTATTTACCTCACCTCCTTAATATCTCTCAGTGGCTTGTTCCTCACCTCTCTGATCTTAATCAATTCAAATAACTTCCATAAAAGTCTTCTGGCTTTTACTTCTGTCCCTCATTCTATCCTTCATGATAGGTACTTTTGACCTTGCATCACCAGTACCTAATATAATGCTTTGCGTACAGTAGGTATTTAATAAATATTTATTGAATTGTACTAAATGACTTTGCCAAATAAATGTCTAATGAACATAAATGTTACATCCTCTATGAAATCTCCCTTTATCATTTCTGGGCTAGAAATGAACAGAATTTACATTCAGATCTCCTATAACATTTTTGATTTATTTCTATTTAATTCCATTATTATTATATATTATATGTTATGGCTGTACTGACAAAGAAGAAAAACATCAGGGAGGTTTATGACGATCTCAATTTTTAGCTAGTGTGATAGCAGATATGCTGCACAGAGGACAAATAGAAGTTTGGCGAGGTCCTTTAAGTGCGGAGAAGTCTACATTCACATTGTGGATGATGCTGTGCGGCTCCTATAACACTCTAGTCTAACCCCATGAAGGAGAACCTATGATATGTGAGTCTTCTCTGTGGGCACTCCTGCACTCACCCATCAGAGTCCATTACTAGAAAGCTAGAAGATTCAGGGTGGAGCTATTCGCCTCCCCTTCTCCATTTGCTTGAGGACATTCTTCAATTCCCCCTCCACTGTGCCCAGTAGCCCAACGGGGATGCTTCCTCCCTGCCTGATCTAGGGTAAGGTGCTGCAGAGGAGGGGGTGCCGGCCAGGGGTGGGGGTGCGGGGGGGTGGGGTTTCACTTGTTACATGGGGGTGTGTCAGATGGCAGCCTATTGAGTCTGTGTGAAGATGATTCTAATAACTCTGAGGGGAGCAAAAACTCACAGCGTGGTACAGAGTGGTGCACTTGGCCCACTCTCCTCCCCTCTCCGCATGGGTTTCTCACCACCCGCCCTGTGCCCAGTTGCCTAATGGCAGTGCTTCCTCCCTTCCTTGTCTGGGGGTGGGGTATGAGACTTGGTACTCCATCTCTAAAAAGCTCACCCTCACTGCTCTAGGGTTTCCTTCATGAGCTATGTGGCCACTGAGGGAGAGGGCGGTATTAACCTAAATATGCAAAATACAAAAAGAAAAAATATAAATCAAAGATTCCTGTTTTCCTGATAATGACCTATAATCATAAGGAGAAAACTATTCAGTTAGGTCACTAGCGTATATCGCAATCAAGTGTGACAGGTATAGTCAATTAGGTGGGCCACGAAATGAAGAGAATCAAGATATATCCGTTTATGCCTTAGGTGAATATATATCTGTCTCCCTGTTCAATGCCTCATTTGCTACTTAGCAGGTTGTCTAACAGAGCTATTTCATGGCTGTATGTGTAGTAAAATATTAAAGGATTTGAATGTGTTTATCATGGGAATTTTTATTAAGACTTTAAGGTCATATTTTAGACTACCACCCAAAAATATGGTATGTTATATCATATGTGAGTATTTACAAAGTTCTTTTCATGCTTTTAAGCTATTTATCACTAGGGAAATCATTTACTCCTAATAATGCTAAATGACAGTGTTATAGAACATCAAGGATTACAGTTGCAATGATCCAAAAGACAATTAGTTGATTCGTAATGGATATAAGCAGTAGAGCAAATTATATATGTGTTATGATAGGAGAAATATAGCACAGTGGGGAAAAATAAACCTTATCTCTGATACTTCATACCTATATATCTTTGAACAAGTCACTTAACTTCCCTGAGTCTCACATTCTTCAACTGAAACAAAAGATGAAAAGACTGTGTGGGTTCCATGGTCCAATTCAGCTCTAGAATTATAATCCTATAACATGTATGAAGAGTCACATAAGTGGAAGCATCAAATGTATGCAATTCCAAAAGAATTTGATGAATCCTGCATGGTAAACAAGGAATGGCTGATGCACGTTAATGTTAACATTGCATTTCTGAAATATGAAATTAATAAGCAAAGGCTTCCAGTGAATTGAGTTAATTCAAGAGAATCCTCATTGGAGGATTTACAGAAATACATGGGCAAGAATTGCAAAGAATGGGGGGAAGCTGGGTTGCTCAGTTGATTAAGAGCCAAGCCTAGAGACTGGAGGTCCTGGGTTCAAATCTGGTCTTACACACATCCTAGCTGTGTGGCCCTGGGTAAGTCACTTCACCCCAGTTGCCTAGCCCTTACCACTCTTCTGCCTTGGAACCAATATACAGTATTGATTCTAAACTGGAAATTAAGGATTTAAAATAAAATAAAATAAAATAAATTTACTATGTACCAATAAGGTGAATCCTCATACTGAAAAAGACACAGATCCTTCAGATTGAATTATTAGGAAATTGTTCTTTTTTATCACAAATCTTTTATTATTACTTTCACATTTTTGCCCTTAGTCCTGATCTCTAGAACAAACAAAATATATTTCTCTTTCAAGTTGACAACTTTTCAGATGCCTTATAACAACCAATATTTCAAAATTTTGCTCATGAAACATGTACATGCATATCTTTGAGTATTTCTAAATTTATTTTATTTTTTAACTTTGGAAGTGACAATACATTAATGTCAAATATCATATACACACACACACACAGACACACACACACACACACACAGGCACATATATTTGACACTTTCCAAGAGATCTTAGAATTATTCCTGACTTAAAAAGTGAGGTAGAAATTAGTACCTTGATCATGTTGCCTCTAATAACACCTATAATTTTATCACCTTTAAAATAAGAGATGAGAGGAAGATTTCATTACATAGCTTCTGGTGTCCAGACTGATCAAATTAAGTCTGGTTTTAATCTTGTATTGATTTATCCATTTCTAATTTTTATAAATTATGGAATATATTATTGTCTTCATTCTAGTTCTATTTTGGTTCATGTAAGTTTCCCTGGGTTTCTCTGAATATTTCATATTTGTTATTTCTTAGAGTTAAATATTTTATCATACATTCTCTTACCATTTTCTTTAAAAAAAAACACATTGTTTATATATTTTTCACACTAAAAATAGTCTACTGTTCTCTCCCTCCTTCCCACTCTTCTTCTAACCATTGAGAAGGCAAAACATGTGATAACCATTATACATGTGAAAACCAATTATGCTTTAATCTGCACTCAGACTCCAATAGTTCTCTTTCTGGAGGTGAATAGCATTTTTCATCCTTGTCCTTTGACTTGTCTTAGGTTATTGTCTAAATCAAAGTAGCAATGTTTATCATAGTTAATCATCCTTATGATATTGCTGTTACCATGCATAATATTCTTCTGGTCCTACTCATTTTATTTTGTATCAGTTCATATTAGTCTTCCTAGGTTTTTCTGAAATTATTCTCCTCATCATTTCTTATAGTATAATACTATTATATCAAAGCTCATACCAGGGGCAGTAGGTGACTCAAGTTTGAGATCCAGGCCCAGACATGAGAGCTCCTAGGTTCAAATATGACTTCAGACAATTCCTAGTTGTCTAACTCTAGACAAGTCACTTAATTTTAATTGTCCAGCCCTTAGCAATCTTTTGCCTTACAACCCTTACATAGAATTGATTCTAACACAGATGGTACATTTTTTCTCTTTGTTTCTTTTTCTCTCTCTTTAAGCCACACACTACAACTTATTTAGCCATTCACTGATTGATGGACATCTCCTTGATTTCCATTCTTTGACACCATAAAAAAAAGAGTTGTTATAAATATTTTTGTACAAATAGATCTTTTTTCCCCATTCCTTGAACTTTTGGGCATACAGATCAAATATGGCGTTACTGTATCAAAGAGTACACTCAGACTTATAGCATTTAGGCAAAGTTCTTAATTGTGCTCTAGAATGCTTGGACCAGCTCATAATTCTACTCCTTCCCTGTGCTCTTGTCTTTACCCAGGAAGAGACCTTATTCCCTTGTAGCTATAAGTTCTGGCATTCCTCTTATCACTGGAACTATAACCAGGTCCCTTGTTTTTCTCTGAGGTCTCAAGTTCTTGTCCTCCTTCCTCACATGGGACTGAGACCAAGGCCACTGCTCCCTTCTTTGTGACTACCAGCATTTTGGTTTGCCTTGGAACTGTGATTAGCATTGCTGATCCCCTGAAGCCAGAGATACTATTGTTCTTTTGGTCCAGGAATTTTGAACAAGTGTCTTACTCTCTTAACCAGTGTTCCTTTCTACTGGAAACTGAGACTAGGGTGCCTGCTCCATTGTCAAACACCACAATAATTCTTTGCCCTGGCATTGTTACCAGGTCCCTTAGTACTTCTCTCTAGCTCACAACTCTCTCTGTCTCTGTCTGTCTGTCGGTCTGTCTGTCTGTCTGTCTCTCCAAAGATCCTACTCATCTGTGGCTGTAAGCCCTACTGCTCCACTTCACCTTGAAACCCTGACCTAGAACTACATATGGGCAATGGAATAGGGTCCTGCACCCAATATCAGTAAAAGTTTCCTTGTAATCTCTTTACAGTCAGTTCTCTGATGCTCTTAGCATCTCTGGGCTGATTGATCTTTAAGCTTTTACTGCCTCTTTCTCTTACTTCCAGTGCCTGAAGCTCTGGGTAGTGTTGTGCATGTTCAAGCCAGCTCAGACCTTGCATTAGGGCCACTTCTGCTGATCTCTGTGTCATTTAAAATTATTGTAAGGACTCCCTGCTACAACTTTACCCGACACCTCCCACTTCCTTTGTGAGAGGTGTGAGAGAAAGTATAAAAGAGAAAGTTTGGTCCCTTTTCTGGCTCTGCTCTCTAGCTCTCTGGAGCCCAGAGGCTGGCTGATTCTCTCTGATTCTGGACTCTCTTTACACGGGAGACCCTTTTCCCCTACCTAACTTTTCCCTTTTCTAATTTAAATAAAAACCTAGCTATTCTAATCCCTAAATTCCTCTCAGATTTTTTATTTGAGCCCTGAAGGGCTCTGGTCAATCTCCCCCTGCCAGGGCTGGAAACCTTTCTTTCCCTTCCTCTACCTTCCTCTCTCCTTTCTCCCATGCGTTCCACCTTCCTTCCTTCCTCCTTTCACTCCCTCACATACCCTAATTTGCCTTAGATTAGAAAAATGTCTCATCCCTACTTTGTGGACCCTGCTGATCCAGAATTTTCTCTGAGGTATTAATTTAAAGTTGTTTAGAGGGGGATTTGGAGAAGAGTTTAACTGAATTGCTGCCCTTTTTTAACCACTTTGGCTCACTCTCCTGCCCTTTTTGTGTATTTTAGAAAAGGTTTTTGGAAGGTATATTGCATTAATAGCTGGGATACAGGATTAGGAAAAGGTTCATGTAAAAGGTGCCTTTTAAGTTTACCTTTCAAGGGAGTTAGAAATTCTTAGACATGGAAGTCAAAGGAATGCATTCTAGGCATGGAAGTCAAAGGTATAGAAAAAGAAGATGAAAGGTATTACACAAAAAAAATCAAGGAGATAAGTTTGATTGGATCATGATTTGTGTTTTGTAAGAGATGGGCAGAAATACAGAAAAAAAATTCTACAAGTGATTAATTTATGTGGAATGGATATTTCCAGAAATCACTACTGAGCAAGATGTCTCTTTCCCAACATCATAAATCACTATATTTCTTGAATGTTATGCATCTCAGGAGTGACCATAGCCCTGGATAGGGGAAATAAAATTTCTGAAGGTAGAATATGCATATTTTATTAAAGTGAGTGTCCAAAGAATAAGCCATGATGTCATAGCTGAAAAATAGAGTGACTCCTAGTACATTCTACTGCTGACTTTACAAAATGACCTTTTAGGAGTAAGGCAAAGCAGAATAAATTTTCACAAAATAAACCCCAAATAAAACAAAAGCAAAAAATATGAGGTAAAGTAATGATAATGGGATAATATCTATATATGCACATAGAAATTTGATGAAGAGTACTTACCTCTTGTATTTCAGATAAACTGTTTATTCATTCAATGTGTTACCAATAAAATTACCAAAAATATTTCATAGAATGAGAAAAACACCACAATTTAAGTAAGAAAGCAAAAATTCAAGAATATTAAGAGAATAAATGAAAAAAGTAGTGAAGGAAAGTAGTTTAGCAGTTCCAGATTCAATCTGTATTACATAGTGGTAATCATCAAAACAATCTTTTACTGGCTATGCAATGGAGTGGTGGATCAGTAGTATAGATTAGGTACACATATACAGTAGTAAATAATCATAGTAAGCTGGTGTTTGATAAACTGAAAGATGCAAGTAATAACTGGAGATATGAAAAAATGCTGGGAAAAATGGAAAAAATTTGTCAGAAATGACATATAAACCAATATTTTACACTATTTAGCAAGATAAGGTCAAACTGAATAAATAATTTGGACATAAAAAGGTGATATCAAAAGTAAACTAGAGGAGTATGGAAAAATGTAACTGTCAGAGCTATAAATAAAGGAATTTTATGACCAAAGAAAAAGATACAGTGAATCACAGTACATTTTGTTTACATGAAATTAAAAAGGGTTTGCACAAAATTAGGCTGGAAACAGGACTCTGAGAAAATATTTTTACAGCAAGTTTTTCTGATAAAAGCCTCATTTATTATATACTGGTAACCTCTTCCATGCCATCTGATTAGGTGGTGCCCCTGTGATATGGAAAAATCTTCATAAAAAATTTTTTGTGCCTCCCTTCAGATCAGGATGTTAGAATTTGTTCTTTTTCTATGATTGAGTATTTACAGTATTTTTTGTAAAATATTGGCTAAATATTTGGTCATAGGCTGTATGTAGGTCAATGTTAAGTAAAAATGAGTTTCTAAACCTTTTCTGTATCATTTGCTATTCTTCACATATCTATTGTGGCTCCCACAAAACTTCCCAAAAATTCCCATTTAATTTTTTTTATGATGACAAGTAATATATTGAAACCATGATGAGGAAAATTGTCATGTGGATGAGATATCTCTAAATAGAGAAATGAATTAAGTTTACAAGAATATGAGTCATTTTCAAATTGATAAATGGTCAAAAAATATGAACAAGCAATGTTCACATGAAGAAATCAAAGTTATCTATAGCTATATGAAACTGTCCTATTTATTATTGATTAGAAAATAAAAATTAAAATATCTCTGAGGAACCAGTTGATATCTAACAGATTATATAGCATGACATAAAAGGTAAATAAACTGTGAAAGGTAAGTCTGCTGTTCAAGGCACTGGGAGCTTTGGAGGAAAATCTCTGTAACAGAAAAGAATAAAATTGAAGTAAATGAAGTATGTATATATGTGTTTATATATATATATATATATATGTGAATTTGTAAAAATGAATGTAATAGTATATATATGGCAATGTTTTTATTTATTCAAAGACATACATCAAACATTTTATAGGAAAGCAAATTTTATGAGTTTTTTTAAGGGAAATTTTAAAAGTCATGAAAATAATTTTTTTTTGTCATTTCAAGCATGAGAAGAGGGCCTGTAGATCTTATTTCTTGATATGTATATCTTCTGGAAAAGTCATAGATATTAGATGATAGTATGTATGTGTGTGTGCAAGTGCCTGTCTGTTTATTTCTGGTGTGTACATCCTTATGACTTCCTAAGGGTTCCATTAAAGAAAGCACTTGACAGAGTTCAGAATATTTCACATGATTTACTTCTTCAGGAAAGCATCATGATTTATTATCTCTGTCAGGTGGAGAGAGCCACTCTGTGCCCAACAACCCAATGTGATATGATATCATGCCTATAAATGCCAACATTGGTAAATGCCTTTCTCTCCTGGCACAGTACATTACTGTACAGTGTTCCCGGGGTACTGTTCTACAAATGATTGGAGAAACAACAGGGAGAATAACTCCAAAAATATAAAGATAAATATTTCCCCTTTGTTTCAAGTTGGCACATTAGGAAAGAATAGATTATTTGTGGGTAAGGTAAAAGTGGAGGGACAAAGGGAGAAAATACCCATCATATGAGAAATTAGCATTTCTATAACTGCCCTCAGCAGGAATTATTTTGCACATCTGTCTTTCTGGAACATTTTCAAAGCATAATTTTCCCTGATGTCAACATACAGAAAATTCTTGCAGGAATAGGGATTTCTATGGATTAATAGCTGAGTCTGTTTACTTTCTTGTCATCATGTGGCATAACTTTGAGATTGTGCATAAAGTAAGGTCTGGAGTATCATTAATTGTAGTTAATTAGAGCTGCTCAAAGTGAAGCTTAGAAAAGAAATAATAAAGGACTTACAGAATTTGATGGATGTTTGACAAAGGGAGAAACTTGTGAAAAGGGACATGGGCTAAAAGAAAGGTGCATTGTGGTACCATAATAATTGGAACTTAACATAAAGTTAAGAGTTATAACTAACACATTGGATAAAAATTATGATCCTAAATGATGACAGGCTAAAACATTTAAGTAACAAGTTGATATGTGATAAATATAAATTCAAAGTTCTATGTTTGGTTTAAAAAATCAGCTGCACAGATAAAGAAAAGGTATACCTGTATTTTTTGTTGTGGGACCAAAAAAAAAAACCTACAAATTTGAGAAGAATATAAACTCATGAGGATTTATCAGTGTCATATAAGAGCTAAAAGTATTAATGACATATTAGTCTAAACTCATGGAAAGAAGTACAATGGCTGAAATGGAAGATGATGGTTCCTCCTTGTTGTACCCTGTTCCGTAATATGTTTATTTAATTATAGAAAGTATCTTACTGCATTTAGATTCATTATATCCTATGGTAGATGACTTTAATGCCATTTCATAAAAGGATTAGTTAAAGAAATTGGGGATGTTTAGATAAGGAAGAGACAGACAGACAGGAGACAGAGAGAGAGAGAGAGACAAAGACAGAGTCAGAGAAAGTCAGACTGAGACGTAGAAACAGAAAATAAACCGAGAGAGAAGAAACAAAGAAATATAGAAGGAGACAGAGTGAGTGAGAGAATAAAAGCAAGAGTGTTTTTTTTAATCTTTAAGCCCTTTTAAGAGAGTTTAATTAGGTTTTCCTGCTTGCCAATAACTGATAGAATTGAGATCAATATGGAAGATATAATAATATCTATGACTTTTTCAGCAGAAAGAAATAACAAATAAAGTCTACAGGCCCTCTTTACATGTTTTAAGATATAAGAAAACAGATTTTAATACAATATTAAAGGGGATAAAATAAAGCTAAGCTTTTATAAATAATATTTAAAGACTTTATTGAGAATATTATAGAGGATGATTTACTACTCTCTCTGGTTTAAACTCCATGATACAAAATGCCTCTGTCAGGTTAAGCTCATCACCTCTAATCTAACATAACTCCAAATTTAATTTACACCACCTCCTTCAATCTGCATTTCTCTTTGACTGGAGGACTGAGAAGTGAAGTACCAAATTCCTCCCAATATCTTCCTTTGTAAAGGGCAGAAAATGGAATTTTCAGCTCACTACACTTGCATCTATTGCCCTGTCTGGTTTCAACTCCACAGAACAAAATGCTTCTTTGAATAATGACTCCTGATTTTATCTCCTCTCACCCCACACTTACTTTACTGACTATTTTGTCTGCTGTACCCCCCTCCCATGAGATTATCAGATCCTTAATATACTAATTTTATCCCCCCATATTTAGCACAGTGCCTGACACATTAGCTTTTACTTGCCTGAATACCTTCCTTAGAGACTGATTTTCAGGTATGATCTTTTGATTTTCCTTTTCTGTTTGGTCTATTCTGCTTTTCATGGCTTCCGGCAGATAAATTCTGGTCTCCAATTTGTTTATTACTTCATTTGATTTCTGTACCACTTTTTCCATATGGGCAATTTTGTCTTTTAAGCCATTATTTTCTTTTTGTATTTTCTTATTTTCTTTTTGCATGACTCATCTTTTTCCCACTTTTCTTCCTATTTTTCTTTGATCTTTCTTACTTGGTTCTTGAGCTACTTTTTGAGTTCCTAGAGAGATTGTGACCAATTCTCTTTTTTTTTTGGAAAGTTAGGATGTGTTTTCTTGTTTGTCACTCTCTGCTGTTGCTTCTATATTATGCTCTTTTTTCTCCATAAAAATTAGCCAGGGTCAAGAGCTTTTTTTGCTGCTGCTTATTCGTTTTACCACAAGTGGGTTCCTCCTGCATGTTGATTGCTTTCTTAGCTTCTATCTCCCAGGGCTTTGCCTTGGTAGTATCTTCCCTTCCCATTTTTGCCCTCAAGCTATCTTTCCAGTCCCTGCTGCCTCAGCTGTGAGTAGCCTTGTTTCTACCAAGCTCCATGTTCTGCTTCTGAGGCTCCACACTCTTCTGCCTCATCTCAAGTCTCTCTGCCAAGGCCTTGTACTGCCCTCAGGAGTAAGTCTGGGGTGCTTTCAACCAGCCCCCAAGAATTTAGAGATTGCCTGGGCCCTTATTCTGACTCTGGCACAGTAGGTGGTGTGGGGAAGGAGTGATCAGCTTGAACTTTGATAAGTGAAGTTTACCCCTTTATAGCATGGGAATAAACAAACACTGCCTACCTTTAAGGCTGCACCCAGTGGGAGAGCCCCTTTATTAATCTGATTTTGATTTCTGTCCTTTTGGAACACTTTATAATGATCAGTTGGAAGAATATTCAGAAAGCTCCTGCCGCTATGTTGCCATCTTAGCTCTGCCTATCTAGGAACAATGCTTTTAGATGTTACAATAAAACGCATCAGATTACAAATTCAACCAAAAAAATAAAAAATGTGATTTCCCTTACTGCCCATTCATGTTTGCAGGTCTGCTTGGATTCCAAGTTAAGAACCCTTCCTGTAGAGTGGTAGATAAGTGCCTGCAAATTCCCAACTTTCTCCTACTACTGAAACCCTCATGGATGGGTAAGGCATGTATCTCCAGGTGAACACTTTATCTTTACAGTTATGGCAATCTCAGCCATTGTCCATATTAAGACTTCTCAAGCCCTGTAGTTTGGGGAGATAGTCTGTGCAAAGACTTTGGCCCTAGCAGGAATGGAGCTAGAGCAGGAAACCTACAGTAGGAGAGAAGCTTTGATTTCCCTAGAGCTACTATAAACTCATGCATATAGATTTATTCATGTGGGGTGGAGATATAGATGATTTATGACACAGGAAAATTAAAAACCAATGCAATGTTTCTGTATTCTCTATTTTTCTTCCCTTCCTTCTCTCTTCAACCTCTATTCTTCCCTTTTACCTCCTTGAGTCGTGGGCTGAGTTTCCTGGAGTAAAATTGCAGAGTAGCTGAGTGCTATGATGTCAATAATTCCTGCTTTCCTTGAGTGTTCCATCATCCTTTTAGAAAGGTCCTCCTTGCCCAGTCATTTTCCTCTCCTCTTATCCTTTCATTTTCCATTTATTTTAACAATCCTGCTTTACCCACAGAATCACAGCCTGTTACATCATGTTTTACAGATCAGCAACTGAAATTCAGAGAGAAGTAACTTGCCTGAGGTCACACAGCATTTAACTAATGTATTCTGCCTTCTTGTGCTTTGTGGATTACTCTCCTATTAGCTTTATCTTTTTGCTGCCTTTTCTAATTACAGGATAATTTGACTATTCTTTAAACCTATAATTCTCTCCCTCTTCATCTTGATTTCCTAGATTATATGGCTTCTTTTAGGACTAAATGAAAATTGACCTCTAAATAAAGCCAGAGCTGATATTATATTGAAAACGTAAATGATAAATATTTGAGGGATGCAGGGAAAGAAAACATTTTCTGTAGGGTTATGATCTGCTTTAATCATTCTGAAGAGCAATTTGGAACTATGGGCCCAGCAATGTCACTCCTAGGTCTGTATTCCAAAGAGATAAAAAATGGAAAATGACGTCTTTGTATAATATTTATTACAGCTTTTTTTGTGGTAGCAAAGAATTGAAATTAAGAGTTGTTCATGGATTGGGGAATGGTTGAACAAGGTATGGGATGTAATCATAATGGGATACTGTTGTGCTATAAGAAAAGAGAAGCAGGAGGTTTATTTGGGAAAAAAAACTTAGAAAAACTTAAATGAACTGATAAAAGTGACGTTAGTAGAACCATAAAAATGTATTAAGAAGCATTAATATTTTTTGATAAACAAATGTGAATGACCTAATTATTCTCTTCAATACAATGATCCAAGACAATTCCATAGATTCATGATTAAAACTGCTATATGCCTCCAGAGAAAGAACTGATAGTGTCTGAATGTAGGGGAAAATATAATATATTTGACTTTTTTCTTTTTGAAGGTTTGAAATCTCTTCCCAAAATGGCTAATATATAAAAATGCTTTACATGATTGTGCATGTAAAATTTATATCAGATTGCTTACCATATTAGGGAGGGAAAATGAAAGGAGGGTTTATATGAAGGTAAGGGAAATGGATAGAATTTGGACTCAAATTTTAAAAACTTTTAAAAATTTTTTATTTTTTAAAAATCCTTACCTTCTGTCTTGGAGCCAATAGTTTGTATTGGCTCCAAGGCAGAAGAATGTAAGGACTGGGCAATACGGGTTAAGTGACTTGCCCAGAGTCACACAGCTGGGAAGTGTCTGAGGTCAGATTTGACCCTAGGACCTCCTGTCTCTAGACCTGGCTTTCAATCCGCTGAGCTACCCAGCTGCCCCCATGGACTTGAATTTTTAAAAAAGTGTTAAAAATTGTTTTTCCATGAAATTGGGGAAAATTAAAGAGAGAAAATGAAGAAAGAAAGAAAGACAGAAAGAAAGAAAGAAAGAAAGAAAGAAAGAAAGAAAGAAAGAAAGAAAGAAAGAAAGAAAGAAAGAAAGAGAGAAAGAGAGAGAGAAAGAGAGAAAGAGAGAGAGAAAGAGAGAAAGAGAGAGAGTCAGAGAGAGAGGGAGAGTCAGAGAGAGAGGGAGATTGAGGGAGGGAGTTAAGGGTGAGAACTATTTGTACATTTCTTTCAATTCCTTGTGCTAGAAGTTCTTGATTCATAATAGGTGCTTAATAAATTATTATAGACTATTTATTGCTTGAGTTTTGTTGTGTCTAAATGTTTTGTAGTCTTAGACATAATCAGCTGAAGATGAGTACTTTGTGTTTGAAGCCAAGTGGCTGGTGAGAGTTGATCATCTGGTCTTGTTTAAAATTCAGCATACAAATACCTGATCAGAGAGAATGCTTAATGCATGGAGGACCAAAATAAGACAGTTGACAGATGGTAGATGGAATGATGGAATACATTGAGCAGAAAATCAATGTGTTAATTTGTGGTCCTACATTTCTTGTGATTATACACAATAGTTTCCTTTTAATTGAAACAGAAATATAGTGACCTCCTAGAGTTAACTTAACACCTGTAAATCCCCAATTATACTAATTAAAATATTGGTAATGGAGAAGGTAGATTTTGGCTTCCTTTTGCTAATAAAACAAACAATGCAATATCCTTGTCTAAAAAGCAACACAGCGGTTCTGAATTGAGTTTTGTGGGAATCCAATAAGCTTCCAGGTTATCATTTTTGTGTTAGTCATGTAGCATTGCTTCTTAGAAATTTTTCCTTATCATAAGAATCCTTTATTAGTTGAGGAGAAACAACAGAGGCAGGAAGACAGTAGCAATGTTACACCATCAAAGCACGACTTAAGTGGCAACAACTCTTTGTATGTAACACTTTACCAAACCATTCAAATACCATATGTTCTTTGATTTTGTTTTATCCTAATTTTATTGAAACATTTGAGATTATATCCTTCATTGCAGCCTATTGGGACCATTCTGTTGGTCATCATTCATATTAGGTATAGTTCCCTAATGCATATCATGCACAGATTTGACAAGTATGTCATCAATAACTTTATCCAAATTAATAGTTAAATGTGATACAAGACAAGGCGAAGACTAATCACTGTGACATTTCAATAGCTAGTTGCCACCCAGGATGTGTTGTTTTGTTAGCATCCAGTTCATCAATCAGTGTCACATTTCATCAAACAACAAAATAGACAAAAAGACAGAAAAAAATGATGGATAAACATAACAAGAAAAAAGCTTTCTTTTTTTCTGAGTCCAAAGAAAGATTGTTGGCAAGATCTGTTTTTCTGTCCCTACTTTTCATTTATCCTCATATAATCCATGCATTTTCTTTGTTTCTTCACCATTTGATATGTAGGGTCTCACTAATTCAAAAAGAATGTATAAATTACTCTTAATATGCAATGCTGGTACAAAGAAATATAGAATACACAGTCTAGTATTATACTAAGATGCAACATACCACCTCATTTTTACATAAGGTTTTAAGATTTATGAAGCACTGAATTACAGCCCTGAGAGGTAAGTCTTGAAAGATGAAAAAACAAACAAGCATCCACAAAATTAAAATCAAAACCAACATGAATCCATTTGTTAATTATAATTATTCAGAAACTCAGTATATGCCAAAACTTTCTTGACATTTTGTTTTTCTGGAGTGATTTGAGTAAGACATAAAATCAATTCAACCTTTATTAATTAATCAATCAATTATTTGTTTAAATACCTTCTGTGATCCAGGAACAGCACTATGCACAGAGAATAAAAGTAAAAGTACACTTATTGCAATGTGCTTGTTTTAATGAGGAAGTTAAGGTAATATTCAAATATATACAGCAGAAATTGAAAACGATTATCAAGTTAATAATGAGTTAATATGAGATAATTTGAGAGGGTGAATGATAGTAGTAGATAGCATCTTGACCAATTTCATGCTGAAGACAGGCTTGAGCTACATTTCAAGGAAGAGATGGACTATTTGTAGGGTAGGTCAGGAGAGATTACATTTCAAGCATACAATATTTCAGTGCAAAGGTATTAGTTAAAATGTGTAATGAACATAGAAATGGTCAATTGACCTGGATCTTAGAGTGTGGGAGGTAGAGTAATGGTCATTGATGATGGAAAAATAGATTGAGTTCAGATTGTGTAGAGGTTTTTTTTTTAACATTTATTAATATACATTTTTAACATGGTTACATGATTCATGCTCCTCCTTTCCCCTTCACCCCCCACCCCCCACTCCCCCCACCCATGACAGATGCGCATTTCCACTAGTTTTGTCAAGTGTCCTTGATCAAGACCAATTTCCAAATTCTTGGTAGTTGCATCGGTGTGGTAGTTTCGAGTCCACAACCTCAATTATGTCCACCCCGACCCATGCGTTCAAGCAGTTGTTTTTCTTATGTTTCCTCTCCTGCAGTCCTTCCTCTGAATGTGGGTAGCGTCTTTACCATAAATCCCTCAGAATTGTCCTGTGTCATTGTATTGCTGCTGGTACAGAGGTCCATTACATTCGATTTTACCACAGTATATCAATCTCTGTGTACAGAGTTCTTCTGGCTCTGCTCCTTTCGCTCTGCATCTGTTCCCAGAGGTCTCTCCAGTTCGCCTGGAACTCCTCCAGTTTATTATTCCTTTTAGCACAATAGTATTCCATTACCCGCATATGCCACAGTTTGTTCAGCCATTCCACAATTGAAGGACATACCCTCCTTTTCCAATTTGTTGCCACCACAAAAAGCACAGCTATGAATATTTTTGTACAAATCTGTTTATCTATGATCTCTTTGGGGTACAAACCCAGCAATGGTATGGCTGGATCAAAAGGCAGGCATTCTTTTATAGCCCTTTGAGCATGATTCCAAATTGCCAGCCAGAATGGCTGGATCAGTTCACAGCTCCACCAGCAATGCATTAATATCCCAATTTTGCCACATCCCCTCCAGCATTCATTACTCTCCCCTTCTTTCATTTTAGCCAATCTGCTAGGTGTGAGGTGATACCTGAGGGTTGTTTTGATTTGCATTTCTCTAATTATTAGAGATTTGGAACACTTTCTCATGTGCTTATTCATACTTTTGATTTCTTTACCTGAAAATTGCCTATTCATGTCTCTTGCCCATTTATCAATTGGGGAATGGCTTGATTTTTTTTATACAATTGCTTTAACTCCTTGTATATTTGAGTAATTAGACCCCTGTCAGAGTTTTTCGTTATAAAGATTTTTTCCCAATTTGTTGTTTCCCTTCTGATTTTGACTACATTGTTTTTGTTTGTACAAAAGCTTTTTAGTTTAATATAATCAAAACCATTTAATTTAC
>NC_058130.1:575192826-575207826 GCF_016433145.1 Gracilinanus agilis
TCCCTGTCTTTTTTAATCATATCTATTTTTACTTTGGCTTTGTCAGAAATCATAATAGCCACTCCTGCCTTCTTTTTCTCATTTGACGCCCAAAAGATTTTGCTCAAACCCTGAACCTTAAACTTGTGCATGTCCACCCGCCTCATATGTGTTTCTTGTAGACAACATATGGTGGGATTTTGGTTTCTAATCCACTCTGCTATTTGCTTCCGTTTTATGAGCGAGTTCATCCCATTCACATTCAGAGTTATAATCATCAGTTGTGCATTTGCTAACATTTTCAAATCCCCCCCATTCCTACCCCTTCTCCTTAAACTATTTCCTTTAAAACCAGTGGTTTGCTATTAAGACCCTATCCATTATCCCCTCCCTTGATTAACTTCCCTTTCTATCCCCTCCCTTATTTTCCCCCCTCTTTTTGTTTTTAAAGGCCTTATGAATTCCCTCCCCTTTCACCACTCCCTTTTTTTGACCTCCCCACTCCCCTGCTCCCCGTGGTTTATCCCTTCTAAGTTTCTCAGAAGGGTTAGATAAGAGTTTTATTTCCCAATGGATAGTATAGCTACTCTTCCCTCTCCAGGTTGATTACACTGAGAGTAAGGTTTGATTATTACCTCTTTATGCTCTCTTCCTCTCCTTCTTATAATAGTATTTGTCCCCTCTCCCTTCCATGCCCTCTTTTTGTGTAATAGAATATTCTATTTTCTTATTCACTCAAGTTTCTCTTGGTGTCCCCTGCTATTTACCCCCTCTTTCCCATCCCCCATGCCATCTTAGATTATTTAGTGTTCCACCCTCACCCTGTGAATTATTCTTCTGATTACTATAATAGTGAATATTATAATAGTGAATAGAGTTCACTGCAGAGAATTATACATAACATTTCTCTACATAGGAATACAGATAATTAGATCTCACTGAGGCCCTTAAAAAGGCAAATTTAAAAATTATAAGTTTTCTTTCTTTACCCTCTGTATCTTATTTACCTTTTCAGGTTTCTCTCGATTTTTGTGGTTCGATATCAAACTTTCCATTTAGCCCTTGTCTTTTCTGTGCAAATACCTGGAATTCTTCAATTTTGTTGAATGCCCATACTTTCCCCTGGAAATATATAGTCAATTTTGATGGGTAGTTGATCCGTTGTTGCAGGCCCAGCTCTCTTCTCTTTCTGAATATCTTATTCCAAGCCTTATGGTCTTTTAGCGTGGAGGCTGCCAGATCCTGTGTGATCCTGATTGGTACTCCTTGTTATCTGAATTGTCTCTTTCTGGCTTCTTGTAAGATTTTTTCTTTTGCTTGAAAGCTTTTGAATTTGGCAATAATATTTCTAACCGTTTTCTTCTCTGGATCGAATGTAGTAGGTGTTCTATGAATCCTTTAGATGTCTATATTTCCCTCTTGTTGTAGGACTTAAGGGCAATTTTGCTGAATAATTTCTTTTAGTACGGAGTCCAGGTTTCTATTAATTTCTGGTTTTTCTGGAAAACCAATTATTCTCAAATTGTCTCTTCTAGACCGGTTTTCTTGGTCTGTCACTCTCTCATTGAGATATTTCATGTTTCCTTCTATTTTTTCAGTCTTTTGACTTTGTTTTATTTGTTCTTGTTGTCTTGAGAGATCATTAGCTTCCAATTGCTCAATTCTAGCCTTTAGGAATTGATTTTCGTCTATTATCTTTCGGTTTTCGGCCATAATCTTCTGGTTTTCGGCCATAATCTTCTGGTATTCCTTTTCAATCTGGTCATTTCTGGTGTTCAATTGCAAGATTTTACCTTTTAAACAGTTATTTTCTTGCCAGATCTCTTCCATTTTCCTCAAAATCTCAGTTTTGAACTCTTCCATAGCTTGTGAGGAGTTTTCCTTATTTGAGGAGGGTCCGGATGCTTGTTTGTTCTCCTCCTCTGTTTGCTCGGTTGTCTGGATTTTCTCTGTGTAAAAGTTGTCCAGTGTTAAAGGCTTCTTTTTCTTGTTGTTATTCTTTCTCTTCTGAGCTTCCTGAGACTGGGTAGCCATCATTAGCCCAGCAGCTTCTCAGGTTTATCCTCGCGCTCAGTGTCTGTCCGCGGTCTATTGGCTTCTGAGGTCTGAGTTTTTTTCAAGGTCAAGCCCCCTGGTGGACCACCTTGCTTGATCCTCTGCAGGAGGTTCCTTTACAAGTCTCAGGGCACTGCTTCCACAGTTGTATACCCGTCTGCACTGGTTCCCCACTCAGGTTTTCAGAGCTTTAGTTCCTGGCTGTGCCTGCCTCCACCCACGCCTCTGCCCATGCCTGTGCTCTCAGCCCGTGCTCTGCGCCTGGCGTCCACTCTCTGCTCCCGCGCTCAGATTTCGCGTACGTTCTTTGGCTTATTGGGGTCCTAAATCTTGCTACTCTCAGGAACAGGCCCCGGAGCTGCCAATGACTTGATGGGTGCCCCAAAGTTGCTCTATTTCTTTTTAGCTGGCCTCAGTGCTACAGGTGTTGTGTGTGGAGGGGGTGGGGGTGGGGTGGTTGCTCAGCCCATGATTTAGTGAGAGTTGTTCCACCCCTTTATAGAATGGAAATGCCCCAATTCCACGTACCTTCCACGCTGTGCCCTGTTGTGGGGTTCCTCCGTTCGTCTGGACTTGTTTTTATGTCCCCTTGAGGAGTTTTGTGTGTTTTGGTCAGGAGAGGTTAAGAGCTGCTTCTTACTCTGCCGCCATCTTAACCCGGGACCTCCCTCTAATTAGATTGTCTAGAGTTTTAAAAGGTAAAAGGAATTGAAATGTTATCCCAAGATAAAAGGAAGCCATTGGATTTGGGAAGATAGGGGAGTGACCTATTTAATCACCTTCATTTAAGAAAAGTTTTTTTTTAGCAGCAGTGTACAGGATCCAGAGGGTAAAGAATAATGGATAGATCATAATGAATATTTGTTCATGTGAGGCCATGTTAATCCAGGCCAGTCTAAGGACATATTGATCTTGTCTAATGAGAAATAGGCTAGCCTTGTGTATTTGGTCAAATGAATGATAATTTCATTTGTTGTTAACTACTTCTTGTTATATTAATTTCATTGTTCCCACAATTGTAATTCATTGATTTGAGTTGATTACCCAGATTGAAATAACTTGAATTGGGCCTTCTCTCCCCAAGTTTTATGATTGTCCTAAGACATATTATTTTGTAGTATTGGGAAACCTTAAATTTGCTTAGAAATACAAAAACCCTGTTTTCCTATGTCCATTTACTTCCTTTAGCTGTTGTAGTATACTCTCTTATTAAAGTTAATTTAAATACATACACATAAATAGAAATTAAAAAAGAAACTCTACCTTTAAAAACACTTAAATTGAGGAAGGACTTCATCCCTTATAAAAACTTACATTTAAATAGAGGCATGACCAGAACATAGATATTATGATACTACATGATAAGCAAATGGGTTGGTTCTTTGGTTGTTGTCCTTGATAATCTAAAAAGACCAAAATGACATCATTAGTGATGTCCTTTGATTAATGCATACATTAGATTTAAATTAGGGAGATAGTACAAAGTCCTCTGCTTCACTTTCTCTTTCAGAGTCATTGAAATCCATTGGCAAGACTAAAGTTAAGACAACTGTTTCAAATGGCTCAGCATTCACTGGATGACCTTATTTTCTTTGATATCTAACCAAGCTGTAAGTGCTCCACAATTCCTGTTTCTGCCACCTTCCTATTTCCATTGTTCCATTGGAACAAATTGTTCTCATCTTCCTTTCCACTGTGGCAGAGATCTTCATGTGACTGGATTAGACACTACCTCAACTCATTTACAGGTTTAAGGTCTCTTTGGTTAACCTCATAAACAAATTAGAGAAGTATAAAATAAAATACTCTATGAGCCATATGGGAAAAGTCATTATAAGTAGTGATTTGGGGGGGGGTGATTCAGGGAAAGCTTCCTTGGGGCATAGACATTCATTTGATTTTCATTGGATGGTTTGGGATATTTCATAGATAAAGATGAAGAGAACATATATTTCTTTAACACATGGAACAACTTGAGCAGTGAAACAAAAGAGAGCATAGTAAATATACAGGGAAGAGAATTATCTTGTTTTCAAGATCACTGAACACATTGAGGGGAATAATGTGACTTGTGGATAAAATGGTAAGATGGTGTCAGGTTCAAGTTTTTGAAGGTTTCAAATACTAGATAAAATATTTTAAACTGCATCCAAAAGAAAACAGGGTGCCTTTTTTAGTGACAGAATAATATGATATCTTTTTATGAGAAACATAGTAGCAGTACAAAGGAAGAACCATTTTTATAGAAATAATAGTACTTGTGTAATTTCTGAAAAAAACACATTAGTTTTCAGTATAGTACGCAAAGTAGAATATTTTCATACATTTATAAGTCAACAATCCTCTATCCTCATAATAATGAACCTATCAATAACAACAAATGCCTTAAGAATGGAGTCTGTAAAGGTTATTCACACAGATAAATATATACAAGTATATACACATACACACTATCATTATGAATATTGTACAGAAATATGTATAGTTAACAAGTTTTAAAATGATTTTATATTTTATTCTAGAGCCTTAGGAAACCATTATCTTTGGTTGAGGAGATTCATATGGTAATGTCTGCACTTAATGAAAAAACATTTTTAGCAACAATGTGTAGGATCTAGGATATATACATGTGCATGTATGTGTGTATATTTGCAAGTGTGTGTCTGAGTTAATAGAGATAGACAGACAGACAGATTGATAGATAGATCAATAGATAGATAGATTGGAAAACAGACAGATAGAAGATGGACTAAACAGGAGAATCATCATGGATTTTGGAAATGCAAAGCTATTTTATTGGTGTATGGCTAGTTGAGGAATACACTAAAGAGCTGAAATTGAAGTTCACCTAGAGAAAGGTTTATGATGTCTATGACAAAATTGTAAAATATTATAATCAATAAATTATACAGTGCTATAAAGGTGATGATCCATTCATTTAGACAGAAATAAAGAAATCAAAAGTCACTTTACTTCACTGACATCCTCCAAATATTAAAGAAGGAAACCCTACAATACTGCATGTACTTATATTATACAATTATTGGAAAACATAAATGAATATATACAAGATTTGTACAGGATGATAAGGTGTGAATGTGTTAAAATATACATTTTTGAGAGGTACATCATGAGAATATATATACTTTGGAATCTTGGAGAAATAATTAAAATATATTTCCCAAGATTACATTAGTATGTCCTTCTTTGCACAACCTCTCAGTATTGATTACTCCCATATATATCATATCATTTGATAATTGGCTGCTTATTTCCTTCTCGAGGTTGTATTGACTGGTATTTCTTCAATATTCCAAGTAAATCATCATTCAATGTTCACTTAAAGCCTTCTAGGCAAGAAGAAAACTACTATCTGTTGAGTCAAACCATTCCATATTCAGATATCTCAAATTGCAATATTTCTCTGTACTGAGGCTGGGTTTGTTTCCTTAGATCTTCTACCCTTTTGTTATAGATCTACCTCCCAAAACCAAATGAAACAAATAGCACCTCTCTCATACACAAAAGACCTTCAGGAATTTGAAGATGGCTATTATATCTTCCCTAAGTTCTCTCTTCTACAGATGAAACACTTCTATTCTCTTCAATTATTCTTTGTGTACTATGGTTTTCTGGGATAACTATGATGGTTACTCTCCTTTTAACATATCCCACTAATCAACATATCTTTTATATGGTTTACCCAGAATTAAACACAACAGTCAAGATGCCAAACGTTGGAGGAAAAGTGAAATAAATAATTATTTCTAATGTATTGGGTCTTTATTAATGAAGCATAAGACTAAAAAAAGACAACTTGGTATCACAGTGGATAGAGTGCTTGTCCTAGTGTCAGGAAGACCTGAATTCAAATCAAGACTCAGATATTTACTAGCTATTTGACCCTGGGCAAGTCGTAACTTACATTTGAAATTTTGATATTTTTTTTGTATTTGAGTGTAAAATATAATTTAAAAATCATTTTACCAAATTTGGCCTTGTGTCCCAGCCTGCCAAGATACTTAATGATCCTGATTTTGCCATGCATTATGTTAGAAGCTTTCAATTCTAAAATAATGTCTTCAACAAATGTGATTAACATAAGCATACTATAACTGGTAAATTGTTTTTGTTTTCAGGATCCCTTAGGGCAAATTTCTCTTCACTCCAAGTATAATATATTTTCTACTATTCCACTTCCAAATGATTTTCAAGAGATACATGTTCCCTAACCTTAAAGTCAATAGAAAATATGCATTGAAGCTATATTTGTATTTGAGAAAATATGAAGACCTTAGTAGAATATCTTAATTGCTATCATATTCTCTTTAAATAAAATCATTTGAAAAGTAAAACAAAATATTTTAGAAAGTCTGACTTTATTTTTTAGGTTTTAATCACCCATTTTAGAATGAAAATAATTTTCTGAAAGGCTAAAATCTGAATAAATATTCACTTAGAAAATAAGAACTAGATCACTGAAATATTATATATAAATGTTATAAATAAAGCATATAAATAAATCAGATGAGATATTTGTAAAGTTATTAGCATAGTGTCTGGCACATGCTAGGCACTACATAAATGTTATTCCCTTCACCTTTCCCCTTCCTTTTTTTACAAAATTTAAACTTCTCCAAAGTTACCAAATCAGAAAAAGATAATTACATATGAGATTATTAACTCTCCAAAAATGACATCAACAAAGGATAATAACTACTGAGTATTGTCTGCATAGATTTGAATACTTGTTTGATAGTACATCCTTATAATTCACATTAAGTTTATAATCAATAAAAATTCAGAAGAAAGTTAGTATTCATTGTGTTGAAATGTTTTTGTGCTAGAGGCCTTTACTAGAAATTAGAAAATTAATAAATATTATTTGTTAAAGTAATAGGCCAAACAGCAGTGGCCACCACACGTTATTTAGCAGTTGATGTCTTTCATCTACACTCTGTATTTAGTAGCACCCAAAGCTATATGGTTGTGTTGTATGTATGTATGTGGTATGTATTTATGCATGTGGTATATGTTTATTTGCTTATTTTTGTTTATTCATTGTCATGTCTTCTAGATCAACTTAGGAAAATTAATTACATCATAAAGATTCACTTCCTAGTTCCTCTCCAACTCAAATCCTGACTACAACCTTCTTACTAATATTAACTAAGAAACCTCTACCATTAATATCATTTCTTTTTTTTTTTAACATTCACCTTCTATTTTAGAATCAATTCTATTTATTGGTTCCAAGGCAGAAGAGTGGTAAGGGCTGGGCAATGGGGGTTAAGTGACTTGCCCAAAGTCATAGTATCTGAAGCCAGATTTGAACCTAGGTAGGACCTCCCGTCTTTAGGGCTTCCTCTCAATCCACTGAGCTACCCAGCTTTGCCCCCAGGAATATCATTTCATTACCCAATGTAATTAGGAAAGGTCTTGAAGAAAGATTCAGATGAAATAATTTTATTCAGTGTTTTAATATAACTACTAATTTTTAATTGTCGTGTAGTTCATAAAATATTTATTCTCGGGGACCAATTTAAGAAAAATTTAATAAAGTTTAAATGATAAACATATTAATAATATCACAGAAGAGGCTCTCAAGAGGCTATTTGGATAAATATATGGCCTCTGGCATATCTACATCTGAATAATATGAAATGAGATTGTGTTCAAATTAATATTAAGATCTTTAAAGCAATTATTTGTGAATGATAACATTATTTAATGAAATTCATAGCTAAATGTTTCTTTTATTTCATTAAATGATTTTTTATTATAACTCAATTGTCTATCATCCATTCCTTTTTCTGATATCTGAAACAAAAAGTTAATCCAATAGTATCATTCATGTGTGAACTTACTTGAAAGAAAAATTCCTTTTATGTTAAAAGTACTTTTTTTTTTCTAGGTTTTTTTTCTAGTTTCTAGTCAGTGAAAATGAATTTCTCCACTTCTCTTTTAATACCCTAAATTCATGCATCTTAGTCAAAAGGTAGTGGAGGTTAGCATAAACTAGACTAGTTTTAATGAAAGTTTATTCATAAGAAACTCCTAGACTCTACTCCTAAACACACTTAGTTTAAATACCCATAGGGATATTATACCACATTATGTAACAATGAGAAATGTTGTGCTTAAACTATAAACCCATTCCCTTACTTCTTTGATATCTGACTTCCGTTGAACTTCATTTGTTGTACTAGATTTATTGAATTTGTCTTTCTGTAGAATATCCATGGCAATCGTCAACCTGTGACAGCTGTGCCTTATTAAGAAGCAATAGTGGTCAGGGACTTTGCAGTTATAGAACATGTGAAATTAAAATTGTTTGCCTAGAACAGCATGTTATTGTGAGTGAAGAGGACCCTATCCCCTTATATGAGGTTTTAGATTTTAATGTTAGGAGTAGTTTTGAGTTAATCATAAATGGAATTCTAGGATAGTTAAATAATTGTGGCTTAAGTGATGATTTTAGTAGGACTTTTGTAATTATTTTAGTATAAGTATTAAGGTTGAATTAAGTAATTCTTACATATTTAATCATTGTTAGCATAGACCTTAGTGTCAGCCTTACCCTTCAAAACTGCTATATCATGCACCCTGTTAAAGGGATTTTCTTAATCTCTCCCTCTGTCTCTTTAAGAGACAAGAAGCAGGATTTCTAAGTAGGGTAGAACTGATAGGGGCCAGTGAACCAGAGTTGAAGATTCCATTACCTAGGAGATAAAGGAATAGATAAGGAAGATACAGTTGGCAGTTAGAGATCTTTTTGCCTCTGGATCTCTTGATAGCAGGAGATCTATCTCTTAGTCAAGGGCTACTGGCAGTTTGATTACTGACAGTTGGGATAGAGAAACAGACTTAAGGAGTTCCTGGGTGGTGAATGTTTGTTTAATTAGGAAAATAGGTAGTTAGTGAATCTATTTTAGATAGTGTAGGTTAGATAGGCCTGGTCTTGCTAGGCAAGAAGAACCTGTCCTCAGAAGACAGTTAGAAGTAGGGTTTTAGAAATTTTAGTTAGTATTAGAAATTTAGGTGTAGTCATAGGGTATTAGAATAATAATCTCTCTTTCCTCCTCTATTTTCTAGCTGTACTTCTGAAATTAAACTAAGTGTTTTATTCAATTGCTCACCTCACTTTTGTCAGACTCCTAACGTTTAACCCCTACAAGCCTCAGCAATAATTATGGTCTTGAACTTGTGATCCAGTATACATCACTAGGCCTGACTCTGACTTTGAAGCCTGGTACCACTCAATACCACCCACTCTTATCTTTTGCATCACTAGTCCAGGCTCCCCTGTACCCTTCTTGTCTATCAAGTGACTTTCAAGTCACCATCAAGTGAAGGAGAAGTACATCCTACTCTATTTTTAATGTGATCTTGGATTATTTTAACTTGGTATGTAAATTGTGATATTCTTTAAGGTATATAGGAAGGTCTCTCACAGTGCTTTGGATTTTTGGTCTTTACCAGAAGTCTGGCTCTACTGGGAGACCAGCTCCCTTGCAGTAAACCTATTTCTTCATGGCTTGGAGACATCGTTTATCTTATTTGCATTCCTATGGTTAGGAATTACACAACACTATGACTTAAAAGAAAAGGAAAATGGTAAAATTTATAGATTTTTTGAATCCTTTTCTTTTGCTATGCCTCATATTAGGTTACTGCTAGCTGACACTTGTTTACTGCTGTCAATTTTATCTATTGCCTAGAATATTAAAATACATAATTTAATATGCACTTTTCTTAATCAACCTGCAGATATGACTGGCTCAGGATATTCTCTTGAAATTTGTATTTTGTAATTTGATAACATATTCCTTTACTGGGTAACAGAATATAGGCATATCTCTTTGTGATTTTATTTTGATACTGAAATGATATGATTCTCTCAGGTCATGAAAGAGTTAAGAAAACATATTTTTACTTAATCTTATAGAAAAGACATCTAATAAGGATATATTCTCTGGTTGGAAGAGAAGTAGTATCAAAACTCCCCTTGCCTGGATCTGACATCTCCTAAGTCCATGTAGGTGATCAATCTTATGCCCTTTTGTAACTAGGAAGCTATGTCAATAGGGTCAAATGTTACTAGTTGGTAAACAAATATTTGTTAAAGATCCACTAAGTATAAGGCACTGTGCTAAGTGCTAGAGATACAAAGAAAGTCAAAAGACAGTACTTGTCCTCTGGGAAACCATAATCTAATAGGAAATTACATCAGTAGACCCATCAGTAGATGAGATTTTGGGGACAGTTTAACTTTATTTTAGGAAATGAACTCCCTTAACCTACATTGGGAAAAGGGAATGATATTCTCTCCTTTACATTTCTGATAACCTTTCTGAGTTGTCTCTGGCCTCTCAAAGTTAAAACTATACATTTTCTTTCTAATGTGAAAATCCTCAAATATTCTTGACATCTAGCTATTGTTGACTATCAGAATCTTATTTGTGCCTGCTTTAATATACAGCAAGGTCTCTTTGTTCCTTAAATCTAACTTTCCTGGAAATTGACAAGCTTCTTTTTTGTGACCCTTTTCCAATAATCTGTATTTGCTAATATTATGTATATTATGTATATGTATTATATATACATATGCATAAGTTTATATACATATATGTGAATGTGTTTATATATACATATATATGTATATTGCTCTTCTTCATTGTTACATAAAGTAAAGGTA
This sequence comes from Gracilinanus agilis, assembly GCF_016433145.1. Taxonomy (NCBI): domain Eukaryota; kingdom Metazoa; phylum Chordata; class Mammalia; order Didelphimorphia; family Didelphidae; genus Gracilinanus; species Gracilinanus agilis. The sequence continues at coordinate 575,203,559 of NC_058130.1, forward strand.
GTATTATCTTGAACTTTTTATAGATAAGATATTGATAACCTTATAGATGATGATCATATGGGAGAGGTCAGGTGAACTGGTTCTTGGGGAATTGTTATGATGTATGATAGAATTAAAAAGATATTTATGCATATGTGGATAATTTTTAACTGGTTCCAGTCTTCTAACTATGTGGTTAAGTGATACTGTCTCAGTTTGTTTTGTAGGAAAAAATTTGAGGAGTCTTCAAAAAGGCCCTAGTCTAGAACAGTTTTCTTTTTTGGCTAGGTAGTTCTCTTTGACTCCTTCAAAGACAACTTTAATAAATATTTACTTTACATTTAAAAGTTAATACATAAATTAGTAAAGGGAGAAAGGAAGATGAGATATCAGTTGATTCGGGGATCAATAGGTTGCCAGTGGTGTTTAATAAAGAGTAGAAAGAAATATTCAAATAACTACTTTAGGATTGCCTTCTGGAAGATTTTCAAGAGGGAAAAGAATTGAAAAAGAGAAACCATTTAGGAGTCTGTTGTAAATTTCTAGGCAAAAAATGATGACAGTCTGAACCAGGGTGATAACTTGTTTAGAATGATGGAAATTCGAGAGATGGATACAGTTAGAAATGATAAAAGCTCACAATTTATTGTACAGTAAAAAAAAAAGTAATGACAATTGAATTTTGTACTGAGGAGTCTAGATGGACTGCGGTAAGTGGGGGCAATAATAAAGAATACTTGGAATGCTGGGAGAAATATGGGCTCTTTGAGGGCTAGAGGTGATGACATAATGAGATCTGGGATATGACTCATTCAGTCTTGTTAATTTTGACTTAATAGTTGTAAAAATGAAAAGGAAGGGACAATAATTTTATTCATTAATTGCTGCCTAAGAGCCCAGAAACTTTTCTTAGTGGTGGTGGTGGTGATTAGTGGATTAGTCCAGAATCACTATGTTATCAGGGGTGGAGAAGTAAGGGTTTTACATGTGTGGAAATAAAGAGAGGACTTTTCTCAATGGTACCTGCATAAATGGTGCTATGAATCCTAGGTTAGCTTCTAACTTAATCCTCTTTGTAAATAGTAGGTTTTCAGTTTTCATAGAGTAGGAGAATTGGATGGGTATTGGATGATAAGACTTGTTAAAATTGTTAGAGATAAGGTCCAGGACTGGTATTCCTTAGGATAGTAGTAGTTTAAAGTTACACTCTATTATGATGATAATAACAGATAATTTGGAGAAGCAGATAAATGTGTCTGGGCCAATAGACCTTCAAGTCACAAACACTGATTGACAGGCTTCAGTGAGAAAGGAGGGGGTTAGACACTCCTGGATCTCAAACCCCTCCCCCTCTAACAGTTGCTGCTTCAGTTGAAAATGGAGACTGGATAAGATTCTTCTGGTAAGTTTCTGTTATGGCTGAACCCCAATAATGTTCCCTTTCTTTAATTTATATTCCTCACAGGTCTGATAGAGGAATAAGTAGAAGCTAGCTATATAATTATTGAGGACAGAGATAAAACTTATCTTCTTAAACTGGCAGCTGACAGGATTCAAACTAGATGATCAGACTTGAGATGTTAGTATTCCCCAAATAATTTCCAGGCACAGATATTGAAGGTAAAGGTTATATTAAGAAGTAAAAAGGAAAACTAACGTAGTTAATGAAGGTATTTGAATAAGGAAAGGTGACCCTGAACTATTAGATTGAAGCTGCCCTTCCCCCCCAAAGGTGGGGTTGAAGGACACTTAACTAAAACTGGCTCTCTTGCTATTAATGAATATTTTTATTCTCTAAATCACCTTATATTTGTTGTATTGAAGTTGATAAAGATCAACCCTATTAAATAGGCTAACCCTTGTGTAGAAACCACACTGGCTTATGCCACAATGGCCACTCAGGTGAACCCCCAAGTCAAGACTGGAGTAGTAAGCAGAGTGTCTGCTCACTTCAACCCCCACAAAGCAACTGCCAACTCCTCTCAACTTCCCCCTCACCCAAAGTTCTCCAGGGGAGTCCCCTGGAATTCTGGGTGAGGCTGTCCCTGTATTTTTGCAGGGATTCCATGCATCCATTTCTACATAACACACTCATTTAGGATTAGGCCATAGCCTCCACTGAAGTCAGATCAAGACTAAATTAAAAAGAACTATGGCTGCCAATTTAGAAATCACTCATGTGAAGCAGAGGCTATCTGCTCCCCCTAACCCTAATCCATACTCTAGTGTCATATCATCCATTCTAGAGCATGGGGACATGCCAAGTTGGGACATAGTCCCAGTTGCTACCCTTTTTATCTTCTGAAATCTCTTATCCAAGATAATCTGTTCTCTAGCAACAAGCATTCAATTTTAGAGTCATAAGAATTTAATAATATTCTTGAAATGATGATTTTCATAAACATGATTGATACACTTAATGATTCTTATAAAGTTTCTGTGCATTGTGGTGAGTCTGATTTTTTTGCCTTTATATCATAATGCCTAACACATGTTATTAAATAAAACTTGCTGAAATCAATTTGATCTAAAATTAAAATTGAAAGGAGTTAAATTATTAAATTATAAAAACAAAAGATTTTACCATTACCAAATAAGAAAATGATATTTCTTCATTCATAATCTAGTTTCTTAAGCATTGGCTAAGTTGGTTAACATTTAGGAGGATTGAAATGGTAGTTAGGAAGCCTGCATTCAAGCATTGATACAATATTTAATTCCATAACTTTGAGCAATTCCTTAGCTTCTCTCTCCTTTAGGTTCTTCACTTGAAAGAGTAATTAACTATATTTGACTGTTCTGATCATCTAAAATGCTCAAATTTAAATTGTACTTATAACAGAAAAACTAGGCTAGTTATTTTTGTAAGGATTGGATTTGTGCAAGGGGGATGGGACAAAAGGAGCTAAAGAAAGAGTGGCTGACAGTTGGTGAGAGTTGGTGACAGTTGAGAGACCAAAAGGATTCTGGAAAATTCTCCAGAGGAGGAAGGGGGGAGAAGGAGTTCTGGCAGAAGGACTGAGTGGAGAGGAGGAGGACATCTCAGCTTGGATCCAGTCCTGAGGGCTTCCTGAGGATCTTTCTTTGGACATTGAAATGCTGATTCCCTGGTCAAAGGCATCCCATTGCTTCTCATCCAGCAAGACTTCAAATATTGAGTTAGCTAAGTTTTTGGACTCCATTTTGGGAGTGATCTCTTAGGCTCCTTCTCCTATTACCCAGCCTTGCTGAGAGACCCTTTCCGGTCTAACTTGCAATTACAGAAAGGATAGAAATAGAAATAGATACAGAAGGAGAAGAGGTACAGGGAGACACTTCGAAGTGGGAACCCCAAAGATTCCCACCCTAGTGACAAACCCCATAGAAATAGAGAAGAGGGTACCCCCAAATCACTCTGCCCATCACTCCTTTCCCTAACCCCTAAATTGCAAATAATAAAGTCATTCATTAGTCAGATAGCATTCCAGAGTGCCCAAGAGACAACAAGGGAGAAGGGAATCACAGCTTGGTCTGGCTGCCTCCATCTTGGAGCCAGACAACCCACTGTGAAGTTGACTGACTTCAGGGGAGGCTTGTGTGAACCCCACCTTCATTCCAAATCAGATTGGGGTACCCATACTAATAGGGAAGTCTTGCCCCCATCTCCTGTGGGGAGGCACAACCATCCAGGTCACCCAGTTTTGGGGTGACACCCCCTCTTAGTCTCCAGAGTATATTTGGAGAGAGGGGAGAGCTAGAAGAGAGAGTCTCACCCATATAGACTCTCTCTCTCTCTCCCCCCTCTATCACAACATTGGTTAGCTGGCTCCCTATTATTATTACATTTTTCAAGAAGAAAAGATGACAGATGGATAGTCAAAGTATTCCATTGGTATTGTGAGGAAATAAAATAAAATCCCTTGCTTTAGGTGGATCTTCTGGTGGAAAAAATATGACAGGACATGGACAATGTATTATTTAATCTATTAAAGAAATTGTCCAAATTGCTAATTTTACAACTCTATGTAAGTATACTTAAAAACCGAGGACTCCTTTTCTTTACTGTCAACTCTAAATTCTTATGTTAAAACAAGGTCAAAGAATTCTGATACCAAAATTATTTCATTTCTCTCTGGTTTTTTAGTTACAACTATTGTGACATTTTTGTTTAGGAAGGAACTTGATACCTTTATTTTATTCTTGCCAAAATATTCAGACTGATTTAGAAAACATTTATTTTGAAACTAATAGGCACTATTACTATGATGATTTTTCTGGCCTATTTGCATGTGAGTGTGTGTGTATTTTTC
>NC_058130.1:575239337-575303419 GCF_016433145.1 Gracilinanus agilis
TATATATATATATATATATATATATATATATATATATATATATATATATATATATGTTTCTCCAGTGAGCACTTATATTCTTTTGTACTTGCTTTTACCAATCCCAAATTCACTTAATTGGGAAAAAGTAAAAAATGACCAATTAGATGCTTCTGAAATTTCATCATCAAAACTATGATCTATAAGGACAGAAAACACTTCACAATACCCAAATCACATGGAAATAAAATATTCATTGAAGTAATTTTACCATTCCCTTAATAGAATTTCTTATGAAAAGGATTTCTAGATTTTATAACAGAAGCAACTTACTAACATGATAATAATAATCATATCTTATATTTGAAATTAAACTTGACACTAATCAAATGATATGAATTTGGTTAAATGCATTTCCAAATAAATAGGTTTAAACAGTTTACATCATCCCTTCAGCAATTAAAGCTATTACAGTATAATCGATAACCTAATTTTTAAAAATTATATTTTAACCATTAGGTATAATACAGAACTTCATCAAATTCGTGTCAGACACTAATTTTATTTGAAAATTTAGGTAGATTTAGGTAAATTCTCTTAAAATCACATAATTAATAAAATTCCTCACATGTGCATTTTGTAACAGTGACATTGGAAACTTCATATAGAATTATCCAACATGAGATTTTTATATACAATCATTAAAATAACAATTATTTAAAAGGCAAGTACACAATGCACATTATAATTAGCATATAAGTTGTTATTTTTAGAACCAGTAATATATAATAAATAGAGTGTATTTTTTGGTACAAGTTTTTCTTTAAATGTGAGCTACATTTTAGCCAAATCATTTTGTAGTCAGAAGTATAACCTTCCTTTATTGGTTGTTGAAACATTAAATTTATTATTTTGAAAGAGGAACTCACTTTTTTATAAAAAATGGATTACTTTGACTTTAAATTTTTAAAGAATATCAACCCCCAAATTGCTATAATATAATATCTCAGCTTAAAAAATAAATTAAGACACAGTATGGGTAGTCTCAATTTTACAGCCTCTAATTTGTTTAGAACATCATAATTTCCTTTTACTTTTATCTCTCTTCTCAATAAATCCAAATATCCAGAAATTTAAGGAAACAGACATGAAGATTTAAAATAACAGAACTTTTCCTTTTAAAATCTTAATTATGTGTGCACAATTTTCTAAACACAGAGAAACATATACAAATACACATAGAAGACATATTAAAGAGGTACTAGCTTCCAAAACATACTAGTCTAATTTAATAACTCTTCCTTTTGGTGAAATTTTTAAACAAAACTTTACTGTTTCCCCAAAGGCCAAGATAACTTTCTCATATCATTCAAAGATAAACAAGGGGGTGCAACTTTTAAAGAGCCAAATTTTAATAGACATCCCATTTGTGAAAGTTAATTTTGGAGCTCTCTAAAACAGTTTTTGATATAATAATTTTTTTTCCTGAGAAGACCTCCCCTTGTTGCCAAAAGTCATAGGGATTTCTTTTATTGCCTTTTATTAAAACCCAAAATATCCTTGCATAAATATAATATACACATTAATCAGCTTTAAGATGCATTATGGGAAGATGGTGGATCTGACTTCCCTGATTCCCCAGCCCCCTTGCTGTAGGTGCTGATGGAGAACTGAGCAAACAATATGGAATCAATAAGGCAAACCCTGAGTGTAGGATTGGCTACATCACCTTGCTTGCTGAGCATAGGAACCTGCATCCATGCAGATATCATTGGAATATTCAGTTTGAGCTCCCTAGGAGCAGCTATGTCTGCTGTAGTCTCAGTTCCAAAAACTACTGTTGGCTTACAGCTGATGATAGAAGGAGTGGACACTGTTAAGTCTGTGAACACCAGGGCAGGATTTCACATCTCAGTGCTAGTGAAAGAGGGATTTTGGAGGCCCAAAGAACATGGACTCGTCCCTGTCTTAGGCTGTGGGAGTAGAAGAGGAGAAGTCAAGGAGTGAGTACCGATGAGTATAGTTGCTGAGGGACTGGGGCCTCATCATTTTTGGTTATTCCTAGAAGAGTGGGGTCCCTAGTTGCTGTCACAGTGGGAAGCAGAAACATTGTTTGCAGTAGCAGTAGTAGAACTGCCTGTGAGTTCTAGTTGTAATACTTGAGGTCATGGTCTGAGGCTTGAATGGAATACCCAAGATTACATCAGAGCCTGGAGTATAAAAACTGTAATAACTAAATGGGACTCAGGAAAAATAAACACCCACACCCACACAAATCCTGAAACTTGAGGTCACATATTCCAGATCATTAGGAACTCAGGGAGTACAGAAAAAAGCAAATAATTATATCTATTGTCCTGACGATTAAAATTAAAAACATAAATAAATAAACAAAGAAAAATGAGTAAGTAAAGAAGAAAAAAATCAAATTATTGATAGTTTTATGGTGATAGAAAATACTTTGGCTCAAAGACAGACCACAGGGAAATAAAAACATCTAGTACAAAAAGAGCTAAAGAAATACAATAAATAATCATGACTCAAAAAAAAAAAGGTTTTGGAAGAGCTTAAAAATACCAGGGAATAAAAGAACAATTGAAGAATAGCAATAAAATTATGAAAAAAAGATCACCCAAACAGAAAAAGAGATTCATAAACTCATGGAAGAAAATAATGTATTAAAAATTAGAATCAGACAAGGGGATGTAATTTGAAGGGATGAATAGGGTAACTACATTATGCTGAAATAAGATTTATTACTCCCAGATAAAAGCATTTGAAAGCAAAAACAAGACCCCAAAGATTACTTGGAGTGGTATGAAGTAAATCTTGGAAAAATTACTACTCTGTGCTTCACATAAATCTGCGAGATCTTATGATGACATGTTTGAACACCAAGAAACATTTCATTGAGTAAATCACATTTTAAAAACTGTCATTTCATTGTGACTGTTTGCTTGTGGAAATAATATAAAACATCAACAAATTAGAAAACTGATGAAAAAATATATTCCAGAGGTAATAAGACATTCCTGAAGGGTCGTGACATTGGAATAGAGGTTCCACTGGGTATGACCAAACAGAAAAGACTTTTGGACAGAATATGATCTGGGAAAGCAGATTATGTCTGCTGCCTAAGGACCAATCTAGCTAAATATGGTCTAGATATTATACTAACTGAGGACCAGATGAATTAAGTTAATCAAATTAAATATTGATAGGAAGGTGCAGTAACAGGCCCAATATTATATTCCTAGCGCAGCTGTGAATTTCTTTTAAAAAACAAGATGGCAATATACATTAAGAGCCATTAAACTATTTATGTTAATTGACCCAGGGATCCCATAAGTAAGATTAGGCCCTAAGAGTATTATTGAGAGGATAAAAATTTGTGTATGCATATAAGCTTTGTTAGTAATGACAAAATAAGTAGGAATAATAAAAATGTAGTAAATAGGAGAGATGGCGGAATAAATTGTGATATTTTATTATCTTATATTATTAGATTGGATTTTAGTAGATTGTCTTATTAGAAATGATAAATATTGAAAATATAAAGAAAATGTGGGAAATATATGAAAAGTAAAGAAAATAAGAATAACAATATTATTATGTTAAAAAAACAACCACAAAATGAAGAGAAAAAAGCTATTTAAGTAAAACAAATCCAAAGGGAACTCAAAAGCAGAGAATTTTAATATTTGCATACATATATAATGTATATATTTAAAATCAAATTTTGAACAATGTGAAATTTGTGGTTTTGCATGTAATTTTTAATATGAATGTTTAGTTAAATGCTATTTATTTTGGTAGTGGTGGTTATTAAATAATTAATTAGAAAAAGAGAATCCTTGCAAAAAAATATCGGAGAACTGATTAATTAAAGACATCTTCTAATTAGGGTCTCTGGGGGACTCTGTCAGATACTTTCAGACAATGAAGGCTAAAGGGAAAAAAAGAAACTTGACTAAAGCAGAAATCCACAAATTTGAATAGAGAATCACTTACCACTAAAAAGCAGGTTATATTGGATGGCCACTATCTGCCCTGCTGTTTTCAAGATGCCATATGATGTCCAACAGAATAAGTAGTTTCTACTATTTTCTACTATTAAATCCTACTTTCTGACACCAAAACTGTAAAGGGCTTTGGTTCTGAATGATCTAAAAAATCAAAAAGAGGTAAACCAAGTCCCGTTGGTGTGATAGTGATACTGTTGTTGTTTTTTTTTAAATATGGCCATGAATGTGGAATATAGAAAGCCTAGTCTGAGCTACCTAATGACAGGCTTTGGCAACACCATAATTATAGTGTTTTCAGGAAAGAGGGATTTTGGAGGTAAACAAATAAAAAATGTATAAGGTGGACACAAATGTTGCTTAACTCGAATGACAAATTAAAAGATAGAAATTTAAAATCTCAGATTCAGCTTAAAGGTAAGAAACATCTGAGGCTAGTTGGATGGGTTTTGAATTTTTATCTCAATCTGGATAATGTTGGGAATTGTCTGGAGCTAACTAGATCACCACTGTGATTGCAGCCATGTTTCACTCTTAGGGTATCACTGAGGTCCTGTCTCAAGATTTTGTCATTGTGTCAGAGATATTACTCCTACATTCCATTTGATTCCCATTCTCCTGTATAGCTGGGGAGAAGGCAGTTGAAACAGAAAAGTAAAATCTATCTATATCTATATCTATATCTATATCTATCTATCTATCTATCTATCTATCTATCTATCTATCTATATTTGAATATCCAGGATGTTTGAAGCAAATTCATGTTTTTAACACTGCTTGGAAATCTTTATATTTATTTACATATATATGCAATATTATATATATAATGTATGCATGCATTCAAATATGTATTTATATATATGTACACACCTTTTTACAAATGTATAGCAACATATATATATACATATATGTATACATACATATACAGATATTTGCATACATTTGTATATGACAGCTGAGGCTTTAAAATATACTTAACAGATTATATCTGTTGCTTTTTAATATTAGACAGATTTCTTTATTAGAATTATTATATACTCATATCTTATATATGTCATATCAACAAAAGGAAAGAGAGGAGTATATTATTTTGTGAGGACTGGGTAGTTGAGCTGAGCTAAGGTTCACACTAGCACCACTGTGAAAGAGCTCTTTAAATATTCATTGTCAGATTTCTGAAGTATTTTTTTTTCTAATTTCTAAAATGTAAACATGGAACTCTATAGCTCATATTCACCTTATGAAGCATGGAGATGGAGGTTGCTGATGCCACAAATATCTCTAAATTTTCCAAAAGATAGCTCTGAGCAACAAAAATTATTTTATAATGCTTTTCAAATAACATATATCCTTTATAAATACATATTTCTGTATTCTTATGCACATATGTGTATATATATGTATAAATATGTGAGTATGTATGTTTGTATGTGTATATCACCCCCATACATATCAGAGGCCTGAATTCAACAAAATTCAATGTTTCAAATAGTCATTTGATTTAGAAAAAAAAAAGAATTTATAGCTTTCTAAATATGAAGTTGTCAACTTAGTACTGACTGAAATTCTATAGGAATATAGAGGAAATGTCTTGCTGTCTAGTTGTTAATTAATGAGCCAACCTCAATTTAAAAAAATATGGAAGTAGTGCAAATTCCACATGTTAATGACCCTGGTAAGACTTATTAAAAATCTAATCTTAGGCATTATTGTGTAAGTAATACAATTTAAAAAAAGAAACAAAGAAATAGAAATAACCTGATAATGTTGCTGGCCATTTATTTTGGAGTTCTAATGTATTTTTTTGAGGAAAGGGAAAAAAAGAAAGGGAAAGGAAAAAGGAAGCGGGCAGGAGATAAATAGAAGGGAGAAAGCAATGAAATAAAGAAGTGAGGAAATAAGGTAGAGACAGAGGGTTGGAGGGAGGGAGGAAACAAGAGAGGGAGGGAAGGAAGGAAGGGAAGGGAAGAAGGGAGGGAGGAGGGAGGAAGGAATTCAGAGGTAGAATAGTGAGTTTGGAATTCACCTGTAGAAGGAATGAATATTTGGAATCAATACATTATGGAAAGTAGAAAGGGTGGCATCAACCAATATTTTTTGAAAAGGAGACATTCAAGAAGTACCCACTATTAGCAAGTTCCAAGAAGTGTTAAAAACATGAATTTGCTTCAAACTTCATGGGTCATCAAAGCCATTCTGTCACCAACATGAGTCATAAAATATAGGTTAGTAGACAATCCTAATGAATCCTTTGGCTAATAAGAGAAAAATAACTTCATGCAAGCTAACTTAATGAGGAGGAGGACCTCCAGATTTAGCTAGACAATATTTTTTGGGTCTAAACATTCTTATCTGGAAAACAAAAAAAAGTTGCTATGAAAATTAAATGAGAAAAATATATCTAAGTTGGTTCCATGATCTCCCAATCTTATATGTGTATGAATGTGTGATTTTGTGTATGTATATATGTATGTATCTGTGCCTTGAGAATTATGGGCCAATTCTAGTAAAGTGAAATATATTATAGACAAATAAAAAGTTTCATTCTTTAAATTATCTTAAAATATAGATTACAGGATACAGAAAAAGTGGCTAGATAGTTTCATGAGAAAATTAACTTGAATTTTCAGTAACTAGAATATAAAATTAAGTTACTACTATGAAAAAAGGAAATAAACTAAACTCATCTTTTAATACAATAGACCTATTTCTATGGCATAGAGTAGAAGGGGATTTATATTAATAATATGTTTTTCCTTCGTCAGATAATATAGGTAGAATTAGAGTCAATAAAAATATGATTATTTTATAAAATAGTTTGCCAACTGGGGCATATCTAGAGAAATGCCAAAATATTCTGGTGACCTGAATGTGGAATTAGGCCAAAAATTTATACTTTGAACAAAAAATAATTGTTGGAAGAGAAGTCTTCCTGTAGACCAGATATGATTTTTCAGGAATTGGAAGGGTTTATTTTCCTTGTTCCCAGAAAAGAAATGAGGGGCAAAAGATGGATATTATAGGGAATAACATTAAAGAAACAATTAAAGAAGATGAAAGATAGATTAGATAGATGGATAGATAGATTGATTAGATAGATGGATTGATAGATTGATGGATAACATAGATATAGATGCAGATATTTATAGACAAAAACACCTCTCTCTATATATAATAAATATATATAATGTCTAGTTACCATAAAACTTTTCCATAATTATATAAATCTATTTTGTTAGACATCATATATATATATATATGGATATATACATATATGTGCATTGACAAGAGTGAATCAAACTCTTTTTTTTTCTATCAATCATCAATTTTTAAGTTAATCAATCAAAAACTCAAGTACCTCTACTTACTACTTTACCAGTAACTAAGTATGAGAGTTCACAAGTCACTTGCTAGAGTGGGTGACAATTCCAGAGGCCACTACCCCACCCTTGGGCAGTGCTAGGCAAATTGAAAGACTGTGATTTGTTTCTGTAAAGTGGGGGAGCAACAGGAAATGATGTCAAGAAAAATGCTTTAAAAGGCTAGCTGAAAGATTTTGTCAGGCTCTCTGTATTGGTGAGCAGGACTGGAAGAGGAGACTCTTTCCCTGGACCCCATGTCAGTTTATGGTGCTGTGTGGAGTGATTCTTTCCTTGTTTCTTCAGTGAGGAGACCCTCTCCACTCATTAGTGCTTTGGTAGGACTCTACCTTCATTGTCATTCTGGTGAGATTCTTGGTGATCTTAGCCTTTTGTGCACTGAAGGTTCTCAGCAAATGCTTCAGCGTCTCCTGGTTCTTCCAATTTCAGCTTCCTAATTAGGACTTTGGATTTTGGTGAGATTCACTTTCAGATGCAATTTCATTGCAGTCTAGAGACATTAGGAATAAACTTAGGGAATTTGTAGTCAGGCAGTACTTTCTTTCCCTTACATTTTCACACTTTTAATCTTTCTACCTCTTTGTAAATTAAGCTGCTAAAAGTCATCTTGACTTAAGCTGTATTACTTTTAAATCGGTAATTACAATGTTGCTTTAGAACTTTCTATTAGCATAAAAACCTAAATTTAAATTCTTATAGCATGCATAGATATGTATGTATATGTGTATGTAAAACACACACACACACACACAAATATGGAGGTAGGTAACACAATGGAATAGAAATGGAACACTCTGCTTGGAGTCAGCAACACTTATCTTTAAGAATTCAAATTTAGTCTCAGACAAATATTTCCTGTGTGACCTTGTTCTTTCACTAAATTATTTTGGAGAGTCATATTATTTAATTTCCAATTAGTTTTTGGTTTGCCTCTCCATGTATCCTAGCTAATAACTATTTTTATTACATTATTATCTGATAAGGTGTGTAAATGGAATTAGCTCATCCTCATTCATTGTTAGAATCTAGCCATCAGAAATAATGTCACCCCACCCAACTTAGTGGGGAGGGGAAGATCAGTTACCCACTTGTGACAATAAGTAACAAATCAAGAACAAGGGACTGCCCTTTGGGCAGTCCAAAACAGTGTTGAGGCTGCCATTTGTCCACTTGAAATTGAAGGTGGATGCAGGAAGTGATGAAAGATGCTATCTCTTAAATATGATGGTAACTTCCTGTGGAGGCAGTTGGCACTTGGAACTTGGTGTAGAAGGATCACTGGAGAGACTTCAGATGGCTTCCCTCTGAATTGTCATGTGGGTAAGTTAGGCTGACTTCCTTTCTTCTCCCTTGACTTTTCTGGGGGTTCTACCCTGAAGGAGGCCTCTCTTGCCTCTCTAATTGTAGAAGGCCTTGGGGCTAGAAACCTTGTTTAATTAACCTCTGTGCTCCTCTGTTGGGGCCTCTAAATTCTAACATGGTCTGGATCTCTGGTCCAGGCCAGAGTTTCTCTCTCTCAATTTCCCTACCTTCAACCTTCCTAATTGTAAATAAACTTCCATAAAAGCCATCCTGTCTTGGGTCTATTTTAATTTGGAATTGAGTTAATCTGATTCCTCACAACCATAACTAAAGTATCTACTTTTCCCTCTTACAAAGGTTGCATTTATTATTTCTGCTTTTTTGCTTTTCTTTGCCATTTTTATATGCCCTAGTACATCATCAGTCTTTGTGAATGTTCCATGCTCAGCTGAAAAGAAGGTGTATTCCTTTTTGTCCCCATTTATTTTTCTCCATATATCTATTAACTCTAATTTTTATAGGATTTCATTCACCTCTCTTATCTCTTTCTTATTTATTTTTTGGTTTTATTTATCTAGATCTGATAGGGGAAGGTTGAGGTCACCCACTAATATAGTTTATTTTTTACTTTTTTTTTATTTTTTTTTAAACCTTTGTACTTTGGTGTATTGTCTCATAGGTGGAAGAGTGGTAAGGGTGGGCAATGGGGGTCAAGTGACTTGCCCAGGGTCACACAGCTGGAAGGTGGCTGAGGCCGGGTTTGAACCTAGGACCTCCTGTCTCTAGGCCTGACTCTCACTCCACTGAGCTACCCAGCTGCCCCTATACCAGTGTTTTGTTTTTAATCAGTTCCCCTGATCCTCTCCTTTATTGTACTTCCCTTTCTCCTCTCTTCCTTATTATTCCCCTCTTATTCTTTTTTAGGGTCTTTTTAAGCTACTCCACTCCACCCTCTCCCTCCCTAGTCTTTCTTCCCTCTCCACCAATACTTTTATTACCCTTCTACTTCTCTATAGGGAGCATATCAATTCTCTGCCCCAATGGATCTGATTATTCTTCCCTATTTAAGTTAATTTTAATGCACTTTTCTATTAAGTATTTCCTCTCTCCAGCCTCTTTACCCTTCCAATGTATTGGTCTTCCCTGTTTGCTCCACATGCTTCTTTATGGAATATAAATTTACTCCATTTTGTCTGTTTTCTTAATTTTGTTAATATTATCTCCTTTTTCCAATCTAGTTTTACATACAATTATACATACATACATATATATCTTGACATTTCATCCTATATAGTTTGTCACTGTTCCCTCTAAGTAAATTTCTTCTAGTTATCCTCTTGATAATAACAATTTTTAATATTTACCAATATCTTCTTTTCTTCTAGGGATACAAATCAATTGAATTTATTGGGTCCCTAAAAGAAAAGATTCCCCCCCCCACCTTAATTACTTTATGGTGATTCTCTTGAGTTCTGTGTTTGGCAGCAAACTCTCTGTTTAAGGCCGCTTTTTTCTTTATGAATGCTTGAAAGTCTTCAAATTTATTGAATGACCATACTTTCCCCTGCAAAAATATAATCAGTTTTTCTGGATAGTTGATTCTTGATTGTAGAACCAGTTCTCTTGCTTTCTGGAATATTGTATGGCATGTCTTCCAGGCCTTCAATGTAGATGCAGGCAGATCCTGTGTTATCCTAACTGTGGTTTCCTGGTATCTGAATGACTTCTTCTTAGGAGCTTGTAATATTTTTTCCTTGGTCCGGTAGTTTTTGAATTTGGCTATAATATTCCTAGAAGTTGTCAGTTGTGCATTGAATGTAGGAGGTGATCTGTGGATTCTTTCAATTTCCACTTTTCCCTCTTGTTCAAGAATATCAGGGCAGTTTCTTGAATAATTTCCTGTAGGATGATTTCCAAAATTTTTCTTTTGTCATGATGTTCCAGTAAACCAATAATTATTAAATTGTCTCTTCCAGATCTGTTTTGTAGATCTTTGGTTGTATCAGTGAGGTGTTTCATATTCTTCTCAAATTTTTAATTTTTTATTATTTTGTTTTATATATTCTTGCTGCCTTGTGAAGTCATTTGCTTCTAGTTGTTGAGTTCTATTTTTTAAAGACTGAATTTCATCCCTGGCTTTTTGGTCATCCTTCTCCTTCTGGTCTGATTTTCTTTGTAGATCATCATTTGTCTTTTTTCTTCGTTTTCAAGCTGGTTAATTCTGGCTTTTAAGACTTTATTTTCTTGTTTTAGTTCATGTATTTCGTTTTTCAAATTGTCTTCAGCCTCTCTTGATTGGTTTTTGAGCCACAGTTCTTGAGTTAATTGAATTTTGAGATCTTCCAAAACTTGTGTCCAATTTGCTGGAATTTCTTCCTCTTCTTTTATTTTGTTTGCTCTCTTTTCGCTTCCTTGAAAGAAGCTGTCAATTGTCATTTCTTTTCTCTTTTCCTGTTGTTTAGTCATATTTTTTCCTTTTCTGTTCTGCTAGTTTAAGCAGATGGATTTAACGAGCTTTGATGAAAGATCTTACCCCAGCTGGCAGTGGAGATTTGTAGTTACTTTCCTTGCAGTTTCTGCAGGGGGAGTGGTGTTGGTGTTTCCCTGGGCTCTGAAGTCTTCTTGTCTGTCCAACTGCTGGGATTAAGCATGTATTGATTGGATTAATCTGGATTGCTTAATGTGCCCTGAGGCTAAAACCTTGAGAGGGGAAAAAAAAAGTGGGTAGACAAGATGGAGCGTTTTAGCTAAGCTGTCTTGCAGTAGGGTCCATTGCTTTGTCCTGCTATTTGACCTGGTTTTCTTTCCTCTTGAAGCCCTTTGTTCTCTATCTCAGTGTGATAAAGGTCTGAAGTTTTGCTCCATCTAAGCTGCCATCTTCCAAGTGTTTTTGCTGTGTTTCTCTAGCCACTTCCCCATTGCCTGTATTCAACTCCCTGAGTCCAGCTAGTAAGGCCCTCTCTCCAGGCCAGTGTGCCCGTCCTCCCAGAGATTTCAGGGGCTGCTGGAGACTCTGCACAGCCCATGGGGAAGGGATCCTGGGATTCTCCTTCTATACCTTCAAACCCAACAGTTTAAGAATTCAAGCTTTTTTCTTGGAGTACCCCTTGAGCTATACAGCAGTAGGATCCCTCTGCTCGGTCCCGTTGTTAGATTTGGTCCTCTTTTTCTTGAAGCACTTTGTTTTTTATCTCCGTGTGGAGAGGGTGTAGAGGTTTTAAGATTTGCTCCATCTAAGCTGCCATCTTCCCAGAATTCCCCCTCAATCTGCTGTGTGACCTTGGACAAGTCACTTAACACTGTATAATTCAGTTCCTTATCTGTACAGTGAGTGAAAGGATGAAATGGCAAACTCCAATCTCTGCCAAAAAAATCACAAATGAGAGACAAAGAGTCAGACATGACTGAAATGAATGAAAAACAACATCAATCTATCTCTGAAATATTTCAGGGAATTAGAGATATTTCAAAATGGAATGTGTTTTTATTGCTGTTTAGTGGTCATAAATTCCTTGTCTTTAAAGCAGAATTTGATGAACACTTCAAACTCTTATTTGGATCAAAGGTTAACATTTATGCTGGATTAGATGTCCTTGAGATATCATCTGCCTGTAATATTTTAATAGTCTCTTGGAGAATGATGTTAAGAAAATATCCTATAGGATAATGTAACTTTTGTATGGGTGAATGGGATATAACATATCTGTAGTATTCAATGTGGCCAGAATTGGTCCCTGAATAGATGCTTCAAGTAAGCATTAAAGCATTATCAAGCAATGGAAGAAATTTAAATAATATTGGTAAAAAATATTTTTTTCTTTTCATTGTCCATGATTGCTAGAGTAGTGACAAAAATCATGCACAGTGTCTAAGCACTTCTTTAACTTCCCAGTGCTAAGCATCTCTAACAAGTTTATATTTCAGATATTTTTACTTTGATTCTCCCTTTTCAAGTTCATTTTCTTCCTTTAAAATAAGTCACTTGAACAAATATTGAATTGGCTGCAAGATGAAAAATTCTCTATAACTTTTTATATTGATCTCATGCTTACCTCACATGACATCAAAGCAGATAGTGTGAGAAGTGTAACCCGCTTTAACTGGTTATAGAAGATGAGAGTGTGGATGCTGGCTCTTTCACTTCCTAATTGTATATTAGCAAGCAATTCATTCTCCATCTGTGTGAACAGTTTCCTCATTGGTTGGTTAAATGAGGAGGTAAGAGAGGATGAATTTTCTGTAATTATCTTCCCATTTTAATTGGCAGGATAAGTTATGAAACAAATCTACAAATGCAGATATTCTGTCTTATACATCAATTTTTGTCATTATCATGAGGAAAGAGAAATAATGGAGTCCAAAAGATCTGGGTTCACATTTTATATATATTGGATTTTGGCCTTGGCAGGATGACTCTTCAGGGCCCTAGGAAATTCTTGAAGGCTATAAATTTCAGAGAGTATGTTCATCTGTATTGCTAGATTATACTTGTTCCTGGAAATTAAATATTTAAATGAAATCAAATTTCTGGCTAAAACAACAACAAATATTCAAAAATAATTCCACTTTAACTCATTTCACTTTAGTTATAAAGATGTAAACCTCCCAATAACTCTGACACTTGAGTATAAAAATAGTCTGATGTTATAGGTATAGAAATTGAGACTACAAAGTAAGGTATGGGATAAAGGCCTTCTGACTGAGACACAATCTCTCAAGAAAAACAACAACAACATGATATTTGAGTGCAAATTACAGGTTCTTTTATCTTATTTTTATTTCATGTTTTATCTTCTTTCACTTCTTTTGATTATAGAAGCCAGCCCTGTAGATGATTGTTTCTTTTTATATCACATTCCCACAAAGATCATCATTTAGGCTGAGATTTAGATGCTATTTGTATTACTTAATTTTGCACAAAATGGGGAAGAAAAATGCCCTAGCATAGCTAACCCTTTCCTCTGTGTGGTTGCTTACATGGAGGATAATATTAATATTTTCACACCAGAGGGAAAATTAGTAATATAGGTGTGAACATAGAAGAAGTAGATAGAGTGACTCAGAGGGCTTTGACCAAGGCTAAATACTGGGAGATCAAATTAGGTTTGCTATTAGTTCTTTAAACTATGTTGGCATTTTGGATATTAAGGCTTGACCTATTCCTTTTTGGGGGGGAAGTGTATTTGAAACTCATCAACATTAAGAACTTGCTGAGGCTTAGCTTATGATCACATGGAGGCAACAAAGAATATATTGGAAATAATGATAAAGTTAGAGCCAAGAATACCAGAGTTTGACTCTCTCCTGCCTCTGAGATTTATTACTTGTTTTACCTTTGATATGTCATTTACTATAGTATCAGTTTCCTTATCTACATAATGAGAATGGTAATAGAATCTACCTTAAGGAAAAGAGGAAGCCAAAATATTTCATCCCCTCTATATTACTACTTGACTCCCTGCTATTGCCCATTTTTGTCACAGACACTGAGAAACGCCAAAGAAAAGGACTAGCAGTCTTTTTTCATTCAGCAAAATAATGAGAAACTCCTTTGCCAATTATTGTATTTTCTCTTGAAATCCTCTGAAACCCAGGATGAAAGGAAAATTATAATTAGGACAAATGAAAGGACATTTTATGATAATGTATTAAATACATATACACACAGAGTCATACATATACATGTATGAATATGTATCATATATATATATATATGTGTATGCTCTCATCCTATATGAATATAATATATTGTATATAGAAGGAGAGCTCTTGCTATATACATATATATATTCTATACATTAATTTCTACACTTGTCTCCAACTTGATCCAACAATTAAGCAAGAAATAGCCCTTACATGAGTGCAACATACTAGGAGTGATACAATGATAAAATAATAAAACCTATTTATTTTTGTAATGGTGCTTCTAGTCTAACAGTTTCCTTGATAAAGTAATACATAATTCCTTATAGAGCTAATTTTTCAAAGGCATTTATGTTAAACCCTCACAAAGACAGATTTAAAATTTCAATATCACAAAAAGAGATTTTTGTTTTTTTTTACCATTTTGAGTGAATTGAGTTTGATTTTTAAAGTCAATGCCTTAAATAGAAAGAAATATATATTTGATAATTTAAATCCCTGAAAAATAACATTCTCCCATTGATAACTAAAGGACATTTACTTATCTTTATTTCTATCCTCACAACTTGAAATCATACATGTTTAACCAAATAAAGAATGACTTGAGTCTTTAGTTGGGAGAGCAAAGGGAGAATTTGGAACAGTTGGTTCATGGCTGCTTCTGCTAATACTGCTACCATAATCTAAGTTCATTAAACCCTAGTATTATTCCATGAACTCACTATTAATTACAGAGCTCAAAAATTAGAAGAGGCTTTAACATCTTCTATTCCAACCCCATCATATTATAGTTTCTGATTCTAGATGAGGATTTAGAAGAGACAATTCAATTTGGGAAGATTTAATTCAACTTTGCACAACATTACTACCAGTTATTTGAGCATAAAAGAACCTAATTAGGAGCAATATATTTGATGCATCTTTCTTACATGAGAAGAACAGCAATTCTAAGACAAAGCAGACATTATGGAGAAATTATATAGCCTTCCATTTCAGAAAATATACTGCATCTTAGCTCAGAACAACTAGCCCACCCCAAAAGCTACATTCTCAGTATGTTTGTGGGAGAGCTAAAAACTGATGAAGATCCCAGCATGGGATACCACAACATCAATGGCATACTCAGACTAATGCTGCACAATAGCAACTGAGCCCCCTTTCTTAAGCCATTCATGTTGTCTCCTTTTCTTTTGTCTTTCCTTTCTTTTCAGTTTTAAGGCATTTTGAAACATAACTAATAGAATCTTGCTTTTGACTTGATGGTTCCCAGATAATATTCCTGCATGATTGATGTGACACTCTTAAAAACATAGTTAATCTGAAAGTTCAGTGAAGTTATTGATGAACCCTGAAATTACCTAAAATTTATATTGAAATGTGGGAAAAGATTATGTGAAAAATTTTAGCCCAGGACGATATATAAGTAACTATGACTGGTTGCCAAAATAAATTCTATTCTTTGTTCCTGTAAAGCTTTTTGTATTTTTTTCATCACCATGCATTTTACCCATTATTATTTTTTTTCTATTAGGTCAGGCAGTTCACATTCATTGTTACTTTTATTTCTGAAGTTTGTTTCTTTTTTTCCTTCCCTTTTCTCTCTCTGTCCTGTACTCTCCTGTAACTTCTATTGAAAAGCTTGAATAGAGTGGCAGCAAGAGAAGCAGAAAAATGACTGATATTACATCACTTGTCAGTCAATTCCCAGGGTGCCTCCACTACATAGCCAACTCATCGATTGATTTCACTGTCCTGGCAGTCTATGACATTATTGCTCTATTCAAGCTATACAATGAAAAGCCTTTCCCTTGATGGGAAGGATAGGGTGTTACAGACATGCCACACTCAGAGTATAGGATTGACTTATCACTTTATGACTGAAAATATTCCTGAATTCTCTTAGTTTACACCCCAGTGAGCACATTGACCAACTCATCTTTCCTGAACATGAAATAAAAAAGCTTATAGTTAGAAATCCCTCTAAATTTCACCAAGCTACTTGGTCATTTGTACTATTCCACTTACAAGATAGATTTTTATGTGACTTACTAAAAAAAGATAATTATCATGAGAAATAAGGACATATTATTATCTATTTACTACATTAGCAAACTTTGACAGTGATCAATCTCAACTTCAAATGAATGAAATAAATGTAAGGAATATTCCTCACATCTTCAATATCTTTACTTTGAGTTTGCATTTTAATTATTTATAAAAAGTAATGTAAGGGGGAATATAGATTCTGAGTGACAAGATCTCCTTTATATTGAAGATAGAGTGACATCAAGGCAAGGGCAATGGAGGGAACTGATATCCACTACTCCATTAAAAGGCTTTCTTCAAGTCTTCCCCTACAAGGACATACTGAAAAATAACCTCTAGATTGCCTGTCTAAGCAAGACTATGTCTTGATAACTGTGATCCTGAGAATAACCAAGCCATTCACAGCTGATCATCATACAATATTGCTATTACTACATAAAATGTTCTCTTGGTTCTCTACTTTTCACTTTTCATCAGTTCATGTATTTCTAGATTTTTCTGAGATTGTCTTGATTATCCTTTCTTATAGAAAAATTGTTTGCCATAACAATCATAAAGCTCAACATATTCAGTCATTTCCCAATTGATGGACATATCTTCCATTTCAAATTGAGATCACAGAGACAGCCTCGGCAACCAGAGTCAAGATGATGGAGTAGAGCAGAGAAGCTCAAAGTCACCATGAGAATCTTCTCCAATCTGTCTTAAAATAACACCACACAATGAATACAGGAGTGAAAGAACCAACAAGGAGACAGAGTGAAACAACTTTCAAGAAGAGAAAAATCTAAAAGGTAGGCAGAGAACATCTGGGGCACCTGGGTAAGAGAGGAGCACAGACAGCAGGACACTATAACTAGGAGTGAGGAGTAAGCCAAGAAAAAGCTCCACACCCCTTCTTCTCTACAGCTGCTGTGCCAGGTTTTGAATCTGAGCCCAAGCTAACATCCAGATCCTGAGACCTTGCCTTGGAAAACAGAAGTCAAACCAACCCACACAACTTAAAATTACAAACCTGGAGTGAAGTCTGGAATTCCAGCCCAGGGCAGTCTGTGCTGAAGCAGTCTGATCTGTGTGGGCCCAGAGCAAAGCCAGAAGTCGCAGTCTGGGACTATGGTAAGGGCATAGATCCCACTTTGGAGTAGTTGGTAGACCCAAAGGTGAGGAGGTCCCTCCTGATCCTCTTGTAAAAAGTTCAAGGTGGAGCCCCAGGATAGGGCAATCAACTCTGTGCTGACAAAATCAAGCTCACAGTGAGACCAAAATGTTACACTTATACCTGAGGCTAGAATTTGAGCAGTCCCTGATCAGGTCAGAGTGAGACCAAAAGCTAAAATCTAAACCCAATGTGAGAACTTCAGCTATCAAGCATCTCAAGGGTTAATTGAATCAGCAGTGAGAAATGGCTCTCATACCTCTCAGCCCACAGACCATCATGCCATCTTGGAAGAACTGAAATTGGGAGAAACACAGAAATAAAGCTAAGAGTAGCATCAAGGAAGGACTGAAGTGTAAGAGAGTACCCTAACCTTGCAGAGAACAGAACCTATTTATAAAAAGATAGGAAAAATAAGCAGACAACAATAACGAGAACCAAAAAAACACCAAATCTAAGTATAAAGAATTTTTATGGAGACAAAGAGAAAGGTACAGGCATAGAAGGAGACAGTAAAATCAAATCAAACACACACAAAGGCTGAAAGAAAAATATGAATTGGACACAGATTCTGGAAGAGCTCAAAAAAGACTTCAAAAAACAAGAGAGGTGGAGAAAAAGTGGGGAAGAGAAATGAAAGCAATACAAGAAAAAATGAAAAAGGAAACCCAAAAACTGACAGAGGAAAATCAGGGCTTAAAAATTAGAATTGAGCAACTATAAACCCATGATTATATGCTAACTAAAGAAACAATAAAAATCAAAATAATGAACAAAACAAAAGAAAACATGAAGTATTTCACTGAAAAAAACAACTGATCTGGAAAATAGATCCAGTCGAGACAGTTTAAGAACTATTAGACTACCTAAAACCCATGATCAATAAAAAAGTTTTGGCACCATAATACAAGAAATTATCAAAGAAAACTACCTACGTATTCTTGAAAAAGAAAATAAAATAGAAATTGAAAGAGTTCACAGATAACCTCCAGAAAGAAATCCTCAAATGACAACTTCCAGGAATATAATAGTCAAATTCAAGTGCCCCGAAGTCACAGAGAAAATACTGCAAGCAGCCAGAAAAAAAAATCCAATACCATCAAGCTATAATCAGGATCACACAAGACATAGAAGTTTCCAAATTAAAGGATCAGAAGGCATGGAATATGATGTTCAGGAAGGTGAAAGATTTAGGTTTACAACCCAGACTCACCTATCCAGCAAAACTGAGTATATTCTTTCTGAGGAAAAATGGATATTTAATCAGATAGAAGATTTTCAAACATTCTTGAGGAATAAGTCAGAACTAACCAAAAAGTTTAAGCCCAAAGAGAAAACTAAAATGGTAAATAAGAAAGAGAAAATTTAAGGGACTCATTATCAAAAAGTTTGTATTTATACATGAAAAAAGGATATCTCTGGCTCTCAAACATCATTTTAATGGTAGAGATTATGATATCATATGTAAAAAAATCAAGGGTTTTAAAAGAGAATTGCACTGAGAGAAAACAGAAGGGAGAGATAGAATGGGGTAAATTATATAACATAAAGAGGTGTGAAAAATTAGAAGTCTGGAGTTTAGAACCCTCAAGGCCACAGCCATTGGCCTGTAAAGGCATTTAGAAGCCTTGCTTCCTTGCTCCCATTGCTTTGCCTGACAGTGCCTGAGGGTCCTTGCAGAGACTTCTGCATGGATGGTGAGATTGATCTCCTTCCCCTTAAACTAACTCAGGGCTGAGGGGTGACTGAGAACAGCTCAGTAACAGTCCATAACCTTGCTGTTGCCTTTTGATCCAGGTCTTTTAGCAGCAATCAGATGGCCCTCTCAGGGCTCCACCTGGCTCCCTGCCTCCTGGTGAGGCTATAAGTCCCTCTCCCTCCCACCCCTTTGGAATTATGGCCTTATGGCCCAGAACCCTAGATTGGTGAGAAAGGGTTGAATATTGGGGAAGAGAAGCAAACTTAACTTTTTTTTATTTTCCCCTAAGAGAGCATTTTGGGGAATTAAGCTATGATTTCCTGATCCCAAAACCAGGTGTAACCCAAATCTCCACAGTTTCTAGCCCTTTAGAGAAGATTATATTGCTCCTATGAGTCAGTTTTTCTTTTGTTGTTGTTGTTTTTTTAATGCCTTTTCTGAGCCCTCATGTGCCTCCAGCATTAGCTTAGGCAGGAGGTGGGGCAATGTGGAGAGCAGCAGCAGGATCCCTAAAGGTACCTCACTACCAGGGTAGGGCTCTAGGCCCCTGTCACCTCAATTTCTGCTCCCTTGACTATGAGAAGCATTTCAGCGCCTAATAAGGGCAAAATCCTAGCAGGGGACCCTGCCCACAGCCTGAGCTCTTCAACCAAACTTTCTGTACCTCTAGAGCAGTTTTTTTCTACTTTTTACCTTCCCAGCCCAGCTCAGTAAAGTGGTTTCCTGCTCCCCACTTTCCTCTCCCCAGCAAAACACCTAGGTCCAGATGACCCTCAGAGCTAGTGCTCCAGCACCCCAACCCAGTAGGTCCACATGAATGCCAGCCTTTTACCCCTTGGGTGGTAGAGGGAAGAAAACTCTTCCCAATCTCTTACCAGAAAGTTTTTTTTCCCTCCCAAACCTTCCTTAAAGGTTATTCCTACCCTCTATTCAAATGAGTCTAAAGACCAGCCATTATGGGAAATAAAAGGAATAAAACCAGTAAAGTGCCCAAGGTTTCTCCATTATATGAGATACTATGTAGTTGGAACAAACAAGGGTTTCCTCAGGAGAAGTGGAGTTTCCTAAGGAGACAAAAAAAAAGAAATGAAAAAAATTTGCAAAGCCTAGATAGATAAGTCCTTTAGCTGGCCAAAGTATGGTTCCTTTGACTTCAAGGTCTTAAAAGATTTAAAATGGCCATTAATAACAAAGATTCCTATGAATATAAATACTGGCTCCTGTGGGTATACCATATTGATCTTGATTCTTCATTGCCCTCCAGTGAGGAGGCCCTTCTTTCTTTGAATCCAGACCATTCTGACTTAAGTCCTTCAGTTCCTCCTCCTAAACTCTTTATTAGATCCAGCAAGAAAAATACTCTATCATCCTCCCACCTGGACTGGGAGGAACATTTTTGTCCTGTTGACTCAAACCAGGATTTGACCCCTTTGGCCTCTCCCTCTATCAAACCCCACCACTCTCACCCCCTACAGCTTCTCCCTTCCTGCTACCCAGTCCCCAACCACTTTCCCTACCCCTACTTCCTTCTATCTCCCAACCATCCTCCTCCTCCTCTTCTCTGCTATTCCTTTCCTTATCCTCCTTTCCCTGACCAACTGTACCTGCACCCATCTTACCATGTCTCCTCCTCTACACACCACCCCAACCCCATCCCATTCCTTTTTGCCCTGATTCCCCACCTCCTGACCAGTCCCTCCCTCCCTGCTCACTCACTCCTCCCCCTTCCTCCACACACTCCACTACAACCCAAAAAACAAGCCAAGCAGCAGTAATCACAGACAATTCAAATAAAGGCTTATTCCCTCTAAGGGGTGTTCCCAACAAGAGAGCTTAGTAAACATTAGTCATCACACACCTTTCTCTCCACAAGACATTCAGAGCTTTAAAGAAAAAAAAAACCCTTCCTTTGCAGATCAGCCCACTGTAGTTACAAATAAGTTTGAAAGCATTTACCACTCTTATAATCCCACAGCCCTACTAACAGAAACCTCTGCTGGAAAGTGTATCACAAACACAGAGATCATTAACGAAGTGCTTTCTGCTTTCCAGCTACCTGAAGCTCTAGCTGTAGTTCATTGCTCTGCCCATACAGGTGGTACGAACCCTGCCTCTAGAGGGAACCACCGGGTAGATACTGCAGCAAAGTTTACTGTCTTAGAAGGAACTGAGTTAATTTTAACTTTGGCACTTAGTAACAAGTCACATTTATCTCTCTCTTATAATGAACAATAAGTGGAAAAATGGAAACAAAATTTTAAAGCAAAATAGTTCAGTGGGGAATGGGTGTCATCTGAAGGAAAACCCCTAATGCCTAGAAGTTTTTATCACCAAATATGCCCATCTATTCACAATAGTGGTCACTTTGGTACTCAGGTTATTGAAGATTCTGTTAAAAAGGCATGAGTAGCCCTTGGCATAAAACCATGTGCAGCCTGTCCCACTCAACATGTTTTTCCTGACAAAGTTTTTGGTGGGCATTCTCTGGCTTACTCACCTTTTGAGCACTTCTTTATTATCATTGTAACATCCATGATCTTAGGTGGGGTGAAACTGCCTCACAGAATTCCACACCATGCCTAAGGCTGGACATTATAAAGTTTGTTTGGTTACAGTGGCTTTTGTTGCTAAGGTGCTCTTAAGGGAGAATGTCTCTCTCTTTGGCCCTCCAGCATGAATTGATTCAGACAGAGGTACCCATTTTGCTGATTCTGTTTTGTCTCAGATTTATTCTTTTTTGGGGATCACTCCCCAATTCCATGCATCCTATAACCCCTAGGGCTGAGGCAAAGCAGAGAGAATGAATAGAGATCTTAAAAATATGATTGGAAAATTGTGCACTGAGACTCACTTGAAATGGTCTGAGTTTCCCCCCATAGCCCTGTTTTATCTTTGCAGCAGGCCCAGGGGAGATTTACACATCTCACCATTTGAAATGCTTTTTGGGCATCCCCCCATATAGGCTAAGCATTTTTCTCCTGCATACATATCATTACTGGGGGTTGGGGTAGAGGAACATTTCTATTGCTTCTTATATATAGAATTTACAGGTCAAATTGTGAGAACTCCATGAATACGGAGGAACTCAGTCTGTCTGGGAAGGTCTGTTTCAAGTACTATTAACTACTCCAATAGCTATCAAAATTGGAGAAAAGGATTCCTGGATTCATTGTTTACAGGTAAAATGGGCACATTGTATTGACACTGAATGACTGTATCCTGTCACATGTATTGTATTTAATGATTGTTTTTTAGGTTTAATTTTGTTTTTAAATTCACATATTAATGTAATCTAAAACATCCCATTATACTGTCACTTTCAGTTACTGTGTTTTGGCTATTAGCTATATGTTCTGTTACATTGTCTTTATTTGTCCCCTCCTCTTATGACTGGACTGAAGATAATACCATTATAAAAGTCCATAGACAAGTTGGACAAACTCTTTTCCATGGCAAAGCCATAGGTCTTTATGGATGCCAGATTTGTCATGGGCAATAGTTACCACAGCTTGCAATACAAGGAGGTCATATATTGCCTAAATGATCTTTTGTTCCTTTTACCTTTGTTAATTGTCACATAAATGATGATGGATGGACTTCATGAAAATGGTTACAATCTATATCAGTGATCTTTGAAGAATTGAAATGAGCTAAAAATCTCAATTGATTTTAATGGGATTTCAGAAGTGATTTTCAGATATCTAGGAGCACTACTACCTCTAACTACTATCCTAGGAGCACTACTATCCTCATTCTGGAGGAGGGAGGATTTCCCTTGAGGCTTGGTGACCCCTGGATGGTTTGATATTTGTAATTCTTCAGCTTATGCTATCCTTCCACCAGGATGGTAATCTAGGATATTGGTGACATTCTGGACCCAAAGGGTCTTCTTCAGTAGGGCAGAGGTTTTTTCTGGGATCTCCTAAATTTTGGAATGATGGCAGTAATAGACTCTGTTAGGAAGATCTCAGCTGAGGTTGAAAGATTGGCTAGAACTAGAGAACTTGTGACAGATATCCTTGAGCTTCAAAGGTATTTATTTATTTGTTTGTTAAATCATTTGCTTATCTATCTATCTATCTATCTATCTATCTATCTATCTATCTATCTATTTATTTATTCATTCATTCATTCATTTATTTATTTGTTTGTTTGTTTAAAATCCTTACCTTCTGTCTTGGAATCAATACTGTATATTGGTTCCAAGGCATAAGAGTGGTAAGGGCTAGGCAATGGGGGAGTTAAGTGACTTGTCTAGGGTCACTCAGCTGGGAAGTGTCTGAGGCCAGATATGAACCTAGAACCTTCCCTCTCTAGGCCTGGCTCTCGATCCACTGAGCTACCCAGCTGCCCCCTCCCCCCATTCATTGTTAAGTATTATGGGACTTTTTATTAATACTTGTGTCTGATTTCAGAAGAAAAGATCACAAAAGAGCCAATGCATGGTACCGAGAAGCACAAGGTCAAGGAGGCCAAACATCCCTGTGAGATTGATGAGGACCTGTGCCAAGCTAGAGGACTTATTTTGAACTTCGAGGAAGCAGCTGTTTGACAACTTCAGATGCAGGACTCCCTCATACAAAATATCCTACAAGTACCTTAGTTTGGTTTTCATTTTGGCTCCACTATCCCTGAGATTGAAGGTAAAATCAGACCAGAGAATCACACTTCCCTTTTACCTCAAAATCAAGTCCCTCCTCTTTATAATATGGCAATTTTCAATAGCCCTGACTGCCATTGTGTGAGTGTTATATTACTTCAATTGTCCTGCAGGCTTGAAAGACATAAATTACTTTCAAGTGGGCCTTGCTGGTGATTCAAAGACTGGTTATAGGTTTATTCTTTTTTACTCATAATTTTGTACACATAAGATTTTGATATTTTATTTTTTTCCAGAATTTAATTTTTTCTCTACAATTTGGAGGTTTTTTTTGGGGGGGTTAGTTTTCTTTTGACAATTGATTCATATACCTCTTAACTCAGTCATGTATCCCAGGGTGATTCTGGTGTTGGTCAATATCCTCCTCAGGGGGAATTGTATAATTATCCTAAAGTCCAAGGTTTAAAATCTTTTGGAAAAATTTTATGAAAATAAACTCACCAATACCCTGAAATAAGAAAGCAGATATTTTGGAGAAGGTTCCAAAAGGAAACCTGTAGTATCTACATACTGCATCAAAGGATCCAGAGTGAACTTTGGGATATAATAAACTGAACTGAAGAGGATTGAACATATCACTTATTCTGAAAATAAACTCCTATGATGCAGGGGAATGACCTCTAATTGGCATTTTTTCAATGCATCTACCAATCATTTTTTGTTGTTTTATTTCTCTTTTCTTTCCCTCTTTCCCCCAAATAGCTGTGTAAATTGCAATATGTTATGTACCTCTAGCCAGAGAATCTTTAGAGGTAAAGCTGGTTATGTGAAATGATTCATTGGGGAGACTAGGCATGTTAATCTCCCATAACCCTCAATTGGGGAAATTTTCAACATGCGTGTATCCCAGTAGAATCATAGCAGGAACTGTGTAAATAGAATTAACTCCCCACTCATCCTATCTCACTGCCTGGCAGGATGTTACATGAACTCTCCAAAAAGTGGTCAAAAAAGAAGAGCCCTAGGAACTGACCTGAAACTAAAGGTTATATGTCCAGTTTAAGAGAAAGGATAAAGATGTGGTGCAAGACACACCTGCTCTCTCTATTTCCTTGGACAGAGCCGAGGGAGCAAAATGACTGAGAGAGATAGCCATGTGGAGAACCATGTGGTCAAGATTAGGTTAGATTAGGCTTAAATCTTTATATATCTGCTTTCTCTATTTCCAGTAGCTATTAATAAACTCTGTGGAAAATAAGAACCAGGAGTTTGTAATTTAACTCTAACAGAGGGGAGGATAAGGGTGGCAATGATCAAAACTTCAACCTTACTCTCATTATGAGTGATTCAGAGAAGGAAATACAAATACACTCACTTGGGTATAGAATTCTATCTTAGCCTACAGGGAAGTAGAAGGAGAAAAAGACAAGGTAAGGGGAAGGTAAATGGAAGGAAGGGGAAGTAGAGAGTGGTTATGAAAAACAAAATACTGGTAAGGAGGAATAGTGTAAAAGGGAATAGAGCAGGATCAAAAGGGAAAAATAAGATGGAGGCAATACAAAGTAATCATAACTGTGAATGTAAATGGGTCTCACCCATAAAACAGAAGCAAATAGCAGAGTGGATTAAAAAACAGAATCCTAATATATGCTGTTTATAAGAAACATATCTGAGGCAGGGTATCACCCACATTAATAGTAAAAGGTTGGAGCAGAATTTATTATGCATTATCTTTAGTAAAAAAAGCAGGAGTAACAATCATAATATCAGACAAAGTTAAAAGAAAAATAGTTCTGATTAAAAGAGATAAGGAAGGAAATCATATCTTCCAAAAAAGTGCTATTAACACTGAAGTAATATCAATACTAAAAATACATGCACCAAATGATATTAATCCAGAATCCTAAAGGAGAAATAAAAGGAACTTAAGGAGGAAATAGACAATAAAACCATACTAATGGGGGATCTAACCCTTGTCCTATCAGAACTAGATGAACTAAAAAAATGAGAGAAGTGTGGGAAGTGAATGAAATGTTAGAAAATTTAGAGTTAATAGATATCTGGAGAAAATTGAAGAGGAATAAAAAGGAATATATTTTCTTTTCAGCAGCACATAGTACATATACAAAGATCAACCATGTACTACAGCATAAAAACATCACAAATACAGAAAAGCAGAAATTAAAAAATGCAAATTTTTCATATCATAATGAGGTAAAATTATAATTAATAAGGGTTTGTGGGGAAGCAAATTTAAAATTAATTGGAAACCAAACAATCTAATTCTAAAAAACTGGTGGGTAAAAGAACAAATCATAGAAACTGGGCTTGTGAATTAAAAAATTAGAAAGAGAACAAATTAAAAATCCCCAGATAAAAACTAAATTGGAAATCCTAAAAATTAAAGGAGAAATTAATAAAATTGAAAGTAAAAAAATATCTACTGAACTAATAAATAAGACCAGGAACTAGTACTTTGAAAAAAAAGAAATAAAATAGAAAAAAGTGCTGGTTAATCTAATAAAAAAAGAAAGAAAATAATCAAATTAACAGTGTTGGAAATGAAAGGGGGATTTCACCTCTAATGAAGAAGAAATTCAGGTAACCATTAATAGCTATTTTGTCCAATTAAATTATAATAAATATGTCAATCTAGGTGAAATGGGCAAATATTTTCAAAAAATATAAATTGTTAGATCACTGATTCCCAAAGTGGGTGCCACCGCCACCTGATGTGTGCTGCAGCGATCCAGGGGATCGGTGATGGCCACAGGTGCATTTATCTTTCCTATTAATTGATATTAAAATTAAAAAAAATAATTTCCAGGGGGCTAAGTAATATTTTTTCTGGAAAGAGGGTGGTAGGCCAAAAAAGTTTGGGAACCACTGGTCTACATTAACAAAAAAAAGGAAATACAATACTTAAATTTTCCCTTCTCTGGAAAAAGAATTGAAGAATGTATATAGTTATATGTCAATAAATCTGACAATCTGAGTATAATATATGAGTATTATATATAAAGAGCTATATATATATACATACATACATATACGTACATATATATTATAAATATAAAGAAATATAAATTGCCATAGGGAAGCCCATTCTAGAGATGCTCTGTAAAGAGCCAGGCCTAAGTAGCTTCAGACAGTGCTCCCTTCACCTTATGGGTAGATCCCTTTTTTGCACAGAAAATGACCCGAAAAAGAGCAATAAAAGAAAATTTAAAAAATAGAAAAACCATGAAATACTTAAGCAGTCTCATCTCAGAACAAGAAACTGTAAGATAATATATGGAGATGATATGATGATATACCTAGAGAATCAAAGGTAAAACATCACAGTAGTTAACTCTAGCAAAGTTGCAGGATATAAAATAAGTTACACAAATCATCAACATTTCTATATATTGCCAACAAAAGCCCAAGAGCAAGAGATAGAATGTGAAGTCCCATTAAAAATAACTGTAGACCACAACATGTCTAGGAGCCTACTTATTAAGCTATAGATACATGAGTTAGAAGTAAGGGGAGATATCATAAACAAATTAGGGTGTCACAAAAAAAAATTATCTGTCAACTCCAAGACGGAAGGTAAGGGTTTTTTTTTTTTTTAAATTATCTGTCAGTTCTATGCTTAAGGGAAGAAACTGAGTAAAAAAAAAGACCCATAAAGAATGGTCTGAGATAAAATAGATAACTTCAAATACATTAAATTAGAAAGGTTTTGTACAAACAAAATTAAAAAGCAAACAAACTGGGGAAATGTTTAAAGGCAATGTCTCTGAGAAAGGCCTCATTTTTCAAATATATGAAGAATTGAATAAAAAATTATTAGAACAAAGGCATTCCCCCAATTGACAAATGATCAAAGGATATGGACAGGAAATCTTTAGATGAATAAATTAAAAGTTTCTTTAGTCTTATGAAAAATGTTCCAAATAATTATTTATTATCAAAACACAAGTTTAAAAAATTTTAGGTACCATATCATACCTATCAAACTGGCTAACATGAGAAAAAGGAAAATTATGAATGTTGGAGTGGATGTAGAAAAGTTGGGATACTGATACAATGGTGGTAGAGCTGGGAACTGACACTACCATTCTAGAAACCAACTTGGAACCATGCCCAAAGGGCTATAAAATTATGAATACCCTTTGATGCAGTAATACCACTATTTGGTATGTATGCCTAAATATAGGGGAACAGAACCTTTTAAATATAGGTTCTCTAAAATATGGGGGGGAAAACTTCCCTGTGCAAAAATACTCACAGCACATTTTTTTTGTGGTAGAACTGGAAACTGAAGGGCTATCCATCAATTGTGAAATGGATGAATAAGTTGTGATTATAATAGAACACTACTGTGCCATAAGAAATTATGAAGATGGTCACCAAAAAAACTTGAAACACCTATGTGAAGTGATACAAATTAAAGTGAGCAGAACTAAGCTAATGTTGTACACAGTTAAAACAATTATATGTGATGATCAACTTTGAATGTGTTAATTATTATCATTAAGGAAATGGTTCAGGACAACTCCAAGGGGACCATAATGGATGTCCATTACCACAGAAGAATAGACTTCTGCAAATGCAGATAGAAACATATCCTTCTTTACTCTATGTCTTCATGAAATTTATCTCCCCAAATGAGTGTAGATACTCTTCCCATTATGATTCAATGAGGAGAGTAAACTTCAAGCACTGCCCACCACACCAGTCTTCCCCTACATAATAATAGCTTGTTTGTGTCTCTTCACATGAGACAATATATCCCTCCCTTCTATTCTTCGCTGTGTAATTCATTTTCTCATTCCTTATTTTAGTTTTTCAAAGTTATTATATCATCCCATCACAGTCAACTTACTGTTCTACCTTCTATGTATCCATACTCCCTCTAACTGCACTAATAATGATGAAGGTAAGTGAAAGTGGCACCTTCCCTTTTGGAATATAAACTGTTTACCCGTATTAAATCTCTTATGTTTTCTCTTTCCTCTTTACCTTTTTATGCTTCTCTTAAATCTTATATTTTGAAAATCAAAATTTCTATTCAACTCTCTTCACCAAGAATTCTTGGAAGTCCTCAATTTCATTAAATGCTTATTTTTCCCTGAAGGAATATGCTCCCTTTCATTATTGTATAAGGAATCCTTCATTTTAATCCTGGCTTATTTGTCTGAATATATCATATCTGATATGATATAAAGGAGGTAGATATTATATGATCCTTTAATGTAGAAGTTGCTAAATCCTGTGCCATCCTAACTACTGCTTCACAGTATTTTAATTGTTTCTTTCTGGAAGCTTACAATATTTTCTCCTTGGCTTAGGCCTCTGGAATTTGGTTATTATATTTCCTGGAGTTTTCATTTTTGGATACCTTTTGGAAAGTGATCTGTGGATTCTTTCAATTTCTATTTTGTCTTTTTGTTCAAGAATATTAGGGCAGATTTCCTAAATAATATAATTTGATGTTCTGACTCTTTTATTTTTATCATGATTTTTAGGTAGTCCAATAATGCTTAAATTGTCTCTCCTGTACCTGTTTTCCAAGTTAGTTGTTTTTTCTATTTTTTAAAAAATTTTCTTTTATTGCTCTTTTGGAGGTCATTTTCCATGCAAAAATAGGGATCTGCTCATAGGGTGAAGGGGGCATTGCCTCAAGATACTTAGCCTGGCTCTTTAAAGGGTTACACTAGAATGCGTTCAGGTAGTGACTCAGGGGCTTCCCTATGGATCATGAGTAACTGGTTGGCTAAGTTGAATCACTGTTCGCTTTGTTGGACTTGGTGCCTATGGAGCTATGTCAGTGGCTACATGGGTCTGACAGTTTGTCATGTTGTGTTGCTTGGTGGACCAGGGTGACTGAGTCCTTGGAGGGTTACACAGGAGTGTGTAAGGGGAGTGTTAGCATCCCTTTCTACAGGGTATAAAAGGCTCACTGTTGGATTTCTTAAGTGAAGTCTGTTAGTGGCTAACCCAGACATTGCCTGTGCTACATAACACTCCTCTCCTACCTTAGGGCAACAGATCTTTCTTGCCAATTTCTAAGATGTCTTGGATTGGAAAACTGTTTCACCTTGTTCTTTTATTGGTTCTGCCACTCAAGAATTTGTTTCAAGGTATTTTTATAGTTGCTAACAGGATTAATTAGAGAATGATGAGGGAGTTCCTACCACATTTTGCCATCTTGATTCCACCTCCACAGCATTTTTTCTTATATTTTTAAGGGAAATTTTTAGCCAGAAGGATTATTTTTAATAGTTGGGTATAGAATGTATTCAGATACATTTTTTCCTCATTTTATAGTGAGCAAATTCTCTATGAACCCCTGGTTTCAAGGATCATAGTAAAAGGCACATACATAGTTAGGATACAAATAGATCAACTATACACAGTTATAGTCCTATGCTAAACAATTGACCTAGGATTCAGGTTTTACTTTTGTCAGACAAAATGAAAAATGTAAATAGGATTTTTCTGTATGTACTTTAGATATTTTCAAGCTATCCGATTATTTAAAATTATTATGATATTCTTATGAAAGGCTCTGTGGTACAGTGTGAAAAGATACATTATAACCCAATGGATACTGAGTTTCAATTATGGCCACTTAAAAACTATGTGACATTAGGCCAGTTTATTTAATTTTCTTTGGAATCCCATTACTTTATTTTAATTTTTTTCCATTTCTTGATTTTTAAAAAAGATACAAGACGGAAATAAGACTTACAGGTAGCAACAAAAGCACTATTAATTGACATTTAAGTTGAACTTTAAGGTATTTCCATTTGCTTTGCAGACACTATTTCATCTGATCCCCTTAATTTGGACATATAAACATACATATGTAGCTAGCTAGATATACATATATATATATATACATATACATAGATAAATATATAGCTCCGTAGATATCGTTGTTATTACTAAATGCAAGAACTGAGGACAATGAACTTATTTGGCTTATTCACCATCACATGGTCAGTAAGTATAAAGTAATTGATGAATAGGCACTTTCAGATATACAATTGGGACTTTCAAAATATATTTATATTGAGTGCATAACCTGCATTTCCTTTATCAAATAATAAGAGACTTATGCCAAAAATATGATTTTAATGGCTTTTCTTTTTTTACTTAAAAATACATTAGGCCAGGTTGTGCTCTAAGAGTTACATCAAGTGAAGTATTTTCCAAAATCTATTCATTGACCTAGGACTCCATTACTGTTTCTAATAATAAGGATTTTTTCTTAGCTCAATATCTTGGGTTTTTCTTTTTTCTTAAGTGATTAAGATTTTATTAACCTAATAATACTTACTGAGCACTATGTACATCTATACATCTATATGAATATATGTACATTTATAGTTTGTCTATATGCAGATTAATAATAAATAATTATCACATTTTTATCTTTAAGAATATAAACTTTTCTGATGGTTTTGGGGAAATCTGAAATGTTTGATAAGAATATTAGTTGCAATTTAAGAATTAATTAATTATGTTTTCCTATTTTATATTTTATATCATTTTACATTTTGATCAATTACTCAAATTCAATAATCATTATTATTTGCTAATTATTTGAAACACTTTACTTTTAATTAGAAGCAAAATTTTAAAACAACTTAGCTTACTTACATGATAGTTATCAATTTCATCCTTTATCTTTCATGTACAGACTTTTTTCAAAAGACTTTAATATCACCTTCATTTCTTTTACCATTTTCTTTAATATCTTTGGGAATCATTTATTCTTTCTATTTCCCACTTTGGAAATATCTTCTAAAGCAGTGATGGGCAAACTTTTAAAAGAGGGAGCCAAAGGAAAGGAAATGCTCATCTGTCAGTCTGTTTCTAAGGCAACTCTTTCCAAGTTTCATTGTATTGTATCCTGCTCATTTTATTAATCAGATTAGGAATAATGTTGCCTGGCCTGATAGAACATTTCAGGGGGCCTCATCTGGCCTGGAGGCCGTAGTTTGCCCATCAATGTTCTAAAGTATTCATGAACAATTAGGAGAGATATAAAAAACTTCATGGTATTTTCTTAAAGAAAATAATATTATGATTTATAATCATGAATCAAATTTCAGAGATTCCCCCCACACCTTTTTTCCATTTTTCCTCTTCATGCCTTGCATTGAAGTGAAAGTTCTCTCATCCATAGTTATACTGTGCTAATCAAGGTGTTTAAACAAGTCATTGCTGGGATGTGGCCTGTTTGCAACTATTAGATTCTAATGAAATTTGAATATGTTAACTAAATGTGTTGACATGTGGCAAATGAAATTTAATCTTGACAAATGTAGAGTAACATAAATTGGTTTCAAATATAATAAGCAGCAGATACAAAATTATAGATAATTGAACAGAAGGGCAAAGACCTTGAAAAAAACCTTGAATTGATGGCAAACTTTCAGTAACTTAATCCACAGAAAGAAAATTATATTGTTGATAGTCCAAGGAACCTCAGAAGTTCAATATTGAGGCCATCTACTCAGTAATGTTTAATCATATTTTATGGCACCAAATGGAAAATGATTCCTATCCCTTTTTTGGCATTCAGTCACTCATCTAATATGGACAGCAAAGTAGATTTATCACAGTATAATGGTTACTAAAATATTTGAACATTGACTAATGTCTCTTCCTTTGAAGTCTATTAACCAATATTCTGAAGTGCAGTTGTACAAGAAGGAATGGCTTAAAAATATATGTATGTATATATATATATACATACATACATACATATATATATATATATATCAACAGTTTTCTGGCATACAAATATAACTTGGAACTCTGCCAGCAAAGAGGGAGCTGCCAAATCTAACCAATTTGTTACTCTCACATTTCTCATTGTAGCAGTTTAAGGTTTACCTTTGCTTGAAAGAAGCTGTCTGCTGGCTCTGTTCAATGTATTTTCACTGGTCAGGCACATTAGATTCTGAAGTGCTGAAAATCCTTTGGACTTGGAATCAAGACAAAAATAACAATAGATTGATACTACTCAAGAGAGTACATAGCAATCATTAGAATGTTAGGATCAAATCAATATATTCATTTACTTACCATTTTTACCTTTCTTTTACTAATGACAATTTAATTTTGTGGAGGATAGCCCTTTTGTTTGATAAGAGTCATCTCTGTTTCAAAACTTCAAATATACTCAGAAGAGTTGGATGCATCATTTAAGCAGATAATACAGTTGACTAGAAGCTTTTATTCTTAAATTTAAAATGAATCTTTAGATTTCTTACATGAATTTATTTTTGGAACTAGAGTCAACATAAGTCCATCACACAATACTCTCAGTTTATGGGTTGTGTAAAAACAGCAGTCTCCTAGAGTGGGGGATGGGTGAGAGAAGTAAAGCAAAGTCAGTTGGAACTTTCTCACAGATCAACTCAAGAGCCTGCTGAATTACTTTTGGGGATATAGACTAATGGCTTCCCTATAACCAGCTTCTCAACTTGGGATTTTTGTCCCCTTTTATACCTTGGCTCCAATGGTCTTCAACCGACCCTGCCTTCTTGGGGTTCCCATGAACCTCATTAAAATTTTACACTACAGTAGGGAAATCAGAACTCAAGAAGGATATTCTATTTGTGAGCAGTGAAAATTATATGAGAGAAGGAACTAGTGAAAATGAAGAAGGAAGTGTAATCTTCTAGGAAATATGGAGGCTGTTGAAATCATGAAGGAGAAAGGTTGATTTGGGAAGGTGAAATTTGGGAGATGTAGAGGAGAAAGTTAGAAGGTATTAGGTTAGAGATGAACTAAAGCTAAATAAAGGGTACCCAAGGAGAAGGAGATGAAAAGGGAGGAGTAGATTAAGAAATAAAGAGAAAGATAGGGAAATAGACTAAGAAGAAGAAAGTTTTCAAGACAATCTAAGAAAAAAGTGCTGGTACTTTATGGTAAGATGTAAATAAAAGTAATAGAAATCATGTTTGACTTAGCTAGTGCTAATAATATATTATAAATGAAGTAAAAAATAAAACAATACTTAAGAAAATAACAGCATTTCTCTAGGGCCATTATTAGCAAGAATGACAAGGGACCAGTGATTATCCTTCCTATAAAAGGAAGAAGAATTTTGTTGTAGCTTTCACTGCATATACAATAATTTTATTTCTTTCATTGGACCAGAAACAGTTATATATTGGATTTGTAGAATGTATTGTATCTACTAACAAAATCACTCTATAGAGAATATTTTCATTTTAATTTGGATAATCCACCATGCACTTTTTTCTTATCCCCTGCATGCTGCTATAATAATTTAGGGGAGGAAGTAATACAATTAACCATGTTGATTGAGTTCACCAAAAATTATGCTACATGATCTCAATTGAATCCTTATTGCAGCAAGATAAACCTCCCCAAAGTTCTGATCCTTAATCAGTGACAAGAAAATCTGTGTTAAACATTCCCCTAATGGATTCTCTATCACATTTACCATAGGTGCTATTCAAATTCTTCTGTTTTCTCTTAAATTCTTTTCTCATATCTCTTGAGAAACAGACATTCTTTGAAGTGAACTTTTCTTTTCCTCTACTCTGCATCTTGAAACACCTTCATATAATTATATATTCCCTTCTCTTTTACTCCATTCTCTAAAGAAATTTTAAACTTACTCTATTCATGTCAAATGATTCTATTGTATACTTGATCCTGTTGCCTAAACTTTTTTCTTCATTTCTCCCAGTTTTCCCTGCACTCTAACCACCAATCTCTTATCTGCTGACTCGTTCATTAGTGCCTATGAACATATTTAGGTATTCCTCATTCTCCATTTCTCATCTTAGAAACTTTAAAAAACTGATAATATTCTTTCATCTTATATATTCTGGAGGATATCATTTATACACACACAGTTTCACTGACAGATTCCTCATAAAAGCTATTCACTACTTGCCTATACTGCCTCTAGTCTCATTTCTCAACATATATTGTTAGGTACTGAGATGAATGATCACTTACTCCAAAGACTCTTGAACTCAGTGTCAGTCTGTCAAAATCTTTTATTTTATCCTCTCAAGAAGGGGGACTCATGAATGAGCCAGTGTTACAAGTGTTACAATCAGCAAGCAAGTACAAAAATGGGAGGATGCAGGCTTCTTTTTTCCTAGTCCCTAACTCAAAAATGGTCCTTTCTCTCATTCATATGCAATGTCTTATTTTTTTAATACTATTTTGTTTGTTTTGGCAAATAAATAAATAAATATATGAACACACATTCCAGATTAAATATAGATACAATTTAAATTTTCTGATGTTTTACAATATATGTTCTCTCCTTCCCTCCCACCACTCTTCCCACCTCCCCAAGAGAGCAGATAATATGTTACACCTTTACAAAAATTCACCATATATTAGGGCTTGAAAACATTATAGTTAAATATAGGAAAGCAGAAATGTTAAATGTATCCTTTTCAGACCACAATGAAGCTAAGGTTATATAAAATGAGGGACTATGGAACCCCAAATAGAAATTAGCTGGAGGCTGACTTAATATTAAAGAATGAGTAGATTAAGGAACAAATCACAAAAAAACAATAAATACTTTCATTAAGGAGAATGATAATAAGATAAGATACCAAAATGTATGGGATACAGCAAAAGTAGAAAAATTGTAATTCAGAAAAATCATATTAATAAAACAGAGAAATAATATATTTATGAATTGGGAATTCTATTCATAAAAATCTAGAAAAAAGAGCATAAGGAATGATAAATAGGATGAGTTGATAAAAACCTGGAAAGACCTAAGGGAACTGGTGCATAGTGAAATGAAGAGAACCATGAAAACATTATCTACAGTAAAAAATATTGTACAATAATTGTACCATAATAATCTGTGAAGGATTAAACTATTATCAACAAAATGAGGTCCCATGATAACCTCAAGGTACTTATCATAAATGCTATCCAAAGTCAATGAAGAAACTATTGGAATCTGATTTAAGATCAAAGCCTGCTTTCTTCCTCTTTATTTCCTTCACACATCTTTTACTGTATGTTTGATCTCTGTCTTCTATCACAACATGAGGAATATATAATAGGTATTGCATTTTAGCAATGGTATAACTTGTAAGAAATCTTTAATTGCCTTGAGGAATTAGGGGAAGAGAGAGGGAGAGAGAAAATATGACTTTCAGAATGTCATAAAATAATTATAAAATAATGTTTCTACATAGAAACCACTAGATCCTATGTGATCCTGATTGTAGTTCCATGGAATTTGAATAGTTTCTTTCTGGCTGTTTAAAGTATTTTTTCCTTGGCTTGGTGGCTCTTGAATTTAGCTATTAAATTCCTAGAAGTTGTCATTTGAGGATTTCTTTCTGGAAATGATCTGTGAATTCTGTCAATTTAAATTTTATTTTCTTTGTTGAGGATCTCTGGACAATTACCTTTGATAATTTCTTGTAATATAATGCCTGAAGTTTTATCTTTATCATGGCTTTCAGGAAGTCCAATAATTCTCATATTATCTCTCCTAGATCTATTGTCTTAGTCAGTTGTTTTTTCAATGAGATATTTTATGTTTTCCTCTGTTTTTTTTCATTCCTTTTATTCTATTCCTTTCATTTCATTGTTTCTTGATTTCTCATGAAATCATTAGTTTCTAGATGGTCAATTTTGATTTTTAAATTTGACACATTTTTGTGACAAATTTAATTTTCTGATTTTCCTTTGTCACATTTTTGGTTCTCCTTTTTCAGTTGGTCCATTTCTTCTTGCATCATTTTCATTTCTCCTTGCATCACTTTCCTTTTTTCTTTCTTCACTTTCATGTCTCTTCCTCACTTTCCCTCTGCCTTACTTACATGGTTTTTGAAGTCCTTTTTTTAGCTCTTCCAGAATCCTTGTCCAAACCATATTTTCCTTTTGGCTTTTGGTGTGTTTGCTTTTCTTTCACTGTCCCTTCTGTTTCTATACTTTGCTTTTTGTCTCCATAAAAATTCTTTAGAGTTAGGTGCTTTTTTGTTGT
Source organism: Gracilinanus agilis (assembly GCF_016433145.1). Taxonomy (NCBI): domain Eukaryota; kingdom Metazoa; phylum Chordata; class Mammalia; order Didelphimorphia; family Didelphidae; genus Gracilinanus; species Gracilinanus agilis. The sequence goes on from NC_058130.1 coordinate 575,276,183, forward strand.
TTGCTCCTTTTTTCTATGTAATTAGAGGTAGACTCTGTTTTCTGGGAACTTTGAATGCCCTCTTAGACTTAAGTCCTTCCTTGATGTTATTCTCAGCTTATTTTCTGGGTTTTTACAAATTTCAGGCCTTAGAGGCTGATGTGATGGTCTGAGGCCTGAGAGCTCTGAAAGCCCCCTCCCCCTGCTGATTCAATTGACCCTTGAGATGCTGATGGCTTAAGGACTTGTCTCAGGCGTGGCCACAATCTTTTAATCTCACTGTGTTCTTGATCCAATCAGGCAACCCTTGATTGCCCTATACTGGAGCTCTGTCATTAGTTTCGGCAAAAAGATCTAGGGGTGCTGGGATCCTCCTGTGAACTGTGTCCTCAACCCAAATTGTGGATTAGGTCCTCACCCCAAACCCAGACTGGGATGCCTTGCTTCAATCTGGACCCACACAGATCAGCCCCCTTTATCCCAGATTGCCTTGGGCTGGGACCCCAGACTTCTTCACAGGTTTGGAATTTCAAGGGGTGTGGGTTACCTTGAACCACTATTTGCCCTGGCAGGCTCTCAGAGCCTGAATGTTAACTTGAGATCAAGTTAGGAACCTGTGAGAGTAGTTGTGGAGTGGGAGGTGGAGAGTGGGGTAGGGTTGTGGTTTGCTCTTGCCCCGTTCTTCACTCTTTTCTACAGCATCTTGCTGGCTCTTCTCTCCTTTCACCCCAGTGCCCCAGATGTTGTCTGTCTACCTTTTGGGTTCTTCTTTTCCTGAAAGTTGTTTCACTCTATCTCCTTATTGATTCTTTCACTCCTGTATTTGTTTTGTGGCGATTTTTAAATCTTCGTTGAAGAAGATTGTAACATTGTTACATGGAGCTGCCCTTCTAGTTATGCCTCCACTCTATGAAGTCCCTCTTGGATCCACCCCAGGAAGTCCCTAAAATTTTTAAATTAAATGCCAGCAAAGAAACATGGCTAAGTTATAATGTATTTTGCATGATTTTTCACATATAATTCATATATTGTTTGCCTTGTCAATAGATAGGGGGAGACTGGAGAAAAGGAGAGAATTCAGAACTCACTAAAATAAATCAATATTAAAATGAATAATATATTTATTTTAAAAATATCTTTCCTGATCAGATGCATTCTCTCTCTTAAGACAAATGACAAGAAATGTTCCTACTGACTCTGATCAACATTGACATTTGCTTAAAAGTCTTAAAATCAAGTCCTAAATGTTAAAGAAATGTCATAATATGATATGTTTTGGGCAAAAAGATCCAGGGAGTGGGGCTCCCCCTGTGAAATTGTCCTCCCCCTAATCTGTGGATTATGCCCTCATCCCAAGCACTTGAACCAACAGCCAAACATGGGCATAACAAACCTGATACCTGATATTTGAGGTAGGTTATTGAATCACAGTTATACCTTATAAATACCACCCCCTCACTTAGAGGTGGGTATTTGTAATTAATATTTCATGTACATAAGCTGTCTTTCTAACACTTTTCATCTCCTTTATGGGAAAGGTTTTGCTATAGAGTTTATATTATAAAAATTCCACATATAATCTGATACCTACAAATTCATTTGCTTGCAAATGGAAGAATTGATTCATAAGGGAGCATCTGGGTAGCTCAGTGGATTGAGAGTCAGGCCTAGAGATGGGAGGTCCTAGGTTCAAATCCGACCTCAGACAATTCCCAGATGTGTGACCCTGGGCAAATCACTTGACCCCCATTGCCCACCCTTGCCACTCTTCCACCATGGAGCCAATACACAGAAGCTAAGGGTTTAAAAAAAGAATTGATTCATAAAACTCAATCATATCTTCTTGTGATAACCAGAATACCTAAAAGATTTTGACTTAACCACCCAAATTAAAAAAAATTTGTGAGAAATGTCTGTTTTCCAGACTTTGATATAAAGAGCAATCTATTTAAAAATGCCATTCATTTCATATCTTATACACACTATATATTGCAACAATTTTAGCCTAGATTTGGTAAAGGGGTAAAGTAGGTTAGAGGTTAGAGTGCCTTTAAAAAACTGCGCAGTTCTTTTAGTGATTTGAAACTTCCTGAAACAAAGATCATGCTTTTTAATGTCAATTTTTTAGTGTGTTTACATCTCCAGATATCAGAAAGCTACTCTAAAAAACCTGGTTAAGAATCGCCAGAAGTTTTTAAATTCAAAGAACACCTTTTGGCATAGTTTTTCTAAAGCTTCAATTCATAATAGAAAAGAAGAGACAATAAAAACTTGATAATGGCATATTTATTTTGAAGAACTGGTAGAAGCAGAGTTATAAACATTTTTTCCCAATATCTTAAGGGCACACTCTGTTACTTCTATATATAGGTAGTGTAGGTTTGGATGCAATGAAGTTTCTACATAGCATTGTACCATAAAATTCATATTAAATATGTTAATATCTGGTCAATTCTTAGCTTAGTTTAACGACTGTTGTAATGACATTTTGCAATGCAATATAAAAAGCAAAATGATTGACAGTTAGCTGTTGAGAACTTGGAATGAGCTGAGTTTGGCAGAAACTAGCAGGCGCAAATTCAGTTAATGGTAGAGTATAAAAGGAGGATTCAAACTGAGACAGGGATCTCAATTTTGAGATAGGGATTGGTGTGGGAGGTCTTGGTTGGACTTGGGTAGGCTAAAGGGCAACTTAAGATACCAGCAGCCAGCACTGATCACTTCCATAGTCTCACATCCTGTGTTATCCTATACTGAACATCCTGATTCTAATTCACTCATCAAGAAGAAGCAACATCATTTACTATCAAATAACCTGATTCAGGTTGAAGCAGTCTGGCTCTGCCAGGCTGGTAACTGGAAAACTAACCATTGTCAACTGACAAGCTTGAATACCTTGATTACCTTCAATTCATATATCATCTTTGTCATCAATAGCTTAGGCCAAAGATCTCCTATACCCCTCTTCCCCATCATTTCCCTGCTTCCCTCCCCAAGCCTGTTATTATTAAATCTTTAAACTCATCTAAAGTGAATGTCATCTTTACCCTTGAGATTAGTGAATATATCCTTGGGTATTTGAGGGAAGAGGAGATTTATTTCAACTGTAGAAGGTTTGAATCATAGTCAACCAGAGTTATCCATATTGAGCCAGGATGGACAGAGGTAGCAGTGTATACTTTTTAAAAATTTTTTTCAATCTTAAAAAAAAATCCATTCATTTATTTATTTGTTTGTTTGTTTTGGGGAATTATTTTTTATTTTGAATATTTTCTCCTAGTTACATATATCATGTTCTTTCCCTCTCCCCCAATTCCCCCTAACCCCCTTTAGCAGACACACAATTCTACTGGGTTTTACATGTATCATCGATCAAGACCTAATTCCATATTATTGATACTTGGACTAGAGTTATCATTTAATGTCTACATCCCCAATAATATCCCCAACAGCCCATGTGTTCAAGCAGTTGTTTTTCTTCTGTGTTTTTCCTCCCACAGTTCGTCCTCCGAATGTGGCTAGTTTTCTTTCTTATAAGTCCCTCAGCATTGTCCTGGGTCATTTCATTACTGCTATTACAGAAGTCCATTACATTTGATTTTATCACAGTGTATCAGTCTCTGTGAACAATGTTCACCTGGTTTAGTTCCTTTCACTCTGCATCAATTCCTGGAGGTCATTCCAGTTCACATGAAATTCCTCCAGGTCTTTATTCCTTTGAGCACAATAGTATTCCATCACCAACAGATACCACAATTTGTTCAGCCATTTCCCAATCAAAGGACATTCTCTTATTTTCCAATTTTTTGCCACTACAAAGAGCGCGGCTATAAATATTTTTGTACAAGTCTTTTTCCTTATTATTTTTTTGGGGGATAAACCAAGCAGTGCTATGGCTGTATCAAAAGGCAGATAGTCTTTTAAAGCCCTTTGAGCATAGTTCCATAGCTGTGTATTCTTAACCACAGATTCTTCACATGACTATCTATCCTGGGACACTGTTATACTGAAGTTGGGTACAGCAGATTCACTACAAATATTTCTGTGGGGTCCTTTGTGTTTCACCTCCACAACTTGTGTGCTGCACTTAGGAATCTTCCACACTCATTCAGCTTCAGCTCTTCATAACACCAGTATACATATAACACTGTTCTATATCATGAAGGTTACTAATTGCTTCTTAATGCATCTCATAAATTGTTTGCAAATACCTTCATGGCCTTGATACCCTGTTTTACTAATAACTTCCTCAAGTAACATTTCCATACTTGAAAAGCCTACTTCCCTTAAAATTAAAAAAATTACCAAGGCAAAGAACTGTTATAATTAAAATTACTTTGAAAGATTGACTTTTGCTAAGAATATAAATTTATTGATTAGGTCAGTATTTTAACCAATAAAATGAAATAACAGAGGCCCTCTTGAATGATCAAAGGTCCTGACTATATTTTAGATATATTTAAAAATAGTTTTAGGAACTCATTATTTAACCCTTCCCTTAAACATCCCAAGGTATAACTAATTGATAAATCTCTAATTAGGAGGTGATCTCAGGCTTCCCCACACAGATGAAGTAAGCATGAAGAGAATCATTGTCTCCTTTATCAATTAGCCAGATTTGGTTAAAAGGGAGATATTCTGTGGATACCTAAAAAAAAAAAGAAAATATAAAAATCTGAGGACTGGGTAGTTCATGTGATTCAAAGCCCTGGCACATCAATTCTTTCTAACATACAGGAACTAATATGGGCCTTTCTAATATAGGGTCTTTATGAAAGAATTAATACAGTATATGAAAAATATATTCTCAAAGAACCCAGGCTTATGTTCCTGGGTTGATGTCAGCCTTAGATTGGGAGGACCCAGTGTCTCTCTTCTTATAAAAGTTGCCTCTCATCAGATGCAATCAAGATAAAGACATGAGAAGAGCAGTATACTAGTCTGAATCCTGTTTTGTGAACACATTCCTCTCTAATCATTCAAATTACTCATTAAAAAGTGATCATAGAGATTCATCTTCATCATGTGATAGACAGAAACCAGTCACAATGTCTGAGAAATTTCCTACATCTCTCCATGATACATCCATTATAAGCCATCATAACTCTGTTGGAAGCAGACACACACAAAGTTCTTTCATATGATAAAATACATCATTGACACTATAAAAATTAAAAAGGATTGAGTTCTTTGGCATGTCTCATTTTATAAATTAAATCACAAAGAATGCATATATAACTTATTACCATGAGAATATGTAGTATCTGGTTTCGTACACGTGATGGTAGGGAACACAACCATATATATGTATACATATAAATCTGTTATAAATGGAAATTATAGTCCAAGATTTAATATACTCTCCCCATTAGAAATACGGTACTATCCAAAGGGCAGGTGAGTCATTTGGCCAAAGTATCATAAATAATATAAAAATAGAACTAAATGTAAACTAAATAATCAATTCTATTCCATTCTACTTGTTTTTTATAGATGAAAGAATTAAGGACTAAAGATTTCAATTAACTTTCCAAAGCCCATGCATCTAGTAAATGAAATTTTATCTAATGTCTTATTTCAGAACTATTTTTTAACCAACTAGCATATAAACTCCATAGTCCCATATTGAAGGTCATATGAGAAGCAATATATTGAAATCAGAAAATGCTTCCTCAGAAATGGTTGAATGTCTTTTGCATCAATGAGAATTTTTACACAGAGGAAAAAAGTCAGCCAGGATGCCTAATGGTACCAAGATGACTGTTCTTCTGAGGCAGTCTATAATCAAATATTGAATCACTATTGCTAAAAGCTGGTGGCCATTTGTAGGAATTCTGATAAGCCTACTGTTTTCTCTACTAGTTTCTCCTGTCAGAGATTTATACTTTATATGATTGTACATGCTGACAGAAGATGTGTCGTATTTATAGCAATCAAAAATCCAGTGATTATTTTTAAGGTGTTAAGTGTGTAGGCTTCTATGTCTTGACACTGGGTTGTAAAGGCAAGTTGATTCACTGACTAGTAAGTCTTTACATAGTCTTTAGGACATAAAAGCATATTTCAGAATAGGAAAAATGGATGTGATTTTAAGTCTTTACACATGTTAATACAATTTATATAAAATATATTATCCAATTTTATTCATATATATGCATGTGCATATATATTAGCCTATATGTGATCTGTAAATATATAACCAGCTAAGATGTTGTAAATCTTCCTTCTTTGAAGCATCTGGACACATTCTATGACACTTTAGGCATACAGAACTCCCTTTGGCAAAGATAACTTACCAAAGAGGATTTTTCCTTGTTTTTTACTCACAATATGATTATTGATTTTCATTTATATTTATTCAATCAAAACTGGGTTTTTTGCTTACTAATAAATCTTTGGTTACAGTTTATCATTAAACTGGAAATCTAACAGGATTTCATACAGAGGATATAGTTCTCAAAAGGCATAATATAATAAATATAAATTAATTGAAGTTGTTTAACTAAGCTATCTATATCCAAATTACAGTAAGGCCCAATCATTCATTACTTAATTTTTCACTGTTTCAGTTACCCACACTTAATAGGAAACACTGGATGTCTGTTTGGGGAACACTAGAAGTCTCCTTGTGAAGGACTGGAAATATAGTTGCAAGAGGTTTCTTCTGCTTCCACTTTCACTTTGTTATTGTTGCTGCTGTTGTTATTCTTTGAAGGAGGTGTGTTATGTTCTGGTGAGAGGATACAGAATGCTGACCAAAGGAATAGGAGCAGGGAGAGAAAGTGCCCATATATGTGTTCATCAGGTGATCACTTATCTCTATGGTTTCAGCCATTCATAGCAGGTCCTAAATGCATCCCCCATGAACATAGGAACATGACTCTATGTAAATATACATACACATATATATGCATACATACATATAAAAAAGGTTGTAGAGTTGCTCTGTTTCTTCTCCATTTTGTCACAGTTTTCTTTTGCAAAAAGTCTAATTGTTGCCATGAAAGATATCTAGAGAAAACATGATAAACTTCAAGGTCTGTCTTCCTATATGACTTAACCACGGAATTATTGGCATAAGAGGGTGACTAATCATTTAGGTAAAATGTGGTGTCTACTTAAAAAACAATATTGTCTGTTAGCCAAGGAGGGTTTTTTTAATGGTGCTAATATCTTTATTGATGATTATTCTAAACTAATAATTAAAGAGTTTGTATTAGAGAAGGAAATCTGGTTAATGGTGCAGGTGTGACTATATTTTTATATTACTTGCCACTGCTAAGGCCAGTGAATTTGCTGATTAGCAATCTTGATTGCAGGTTCTCTCTCTCTCTTTTTTTTTTTAAAGATACTTTCAGATTGTTCAAAGGGGAGGAAGAAGTATCAGGGTAATTTTCTGAGATATTTCACAGGTGATCTAATTGGCAGCCTACTCCTCTAACAAAGCATTACGAATAGCATTATAATTCTGTCTGTAGGGAATATCATAAGATAGAGATTCATTGGAAACTTGTAGTGTAAAAATGAAAAGTAAATAGCAGGATGCAATTATCTGAGCTATACTGACATTTATCATAGAAAGTTGTAAATTACAAAATGTCAGTGCCCAGGCCCATCTCAGCTTGGCCAAAGACTCAGAACTTATGTATCTATATCTATCTATATCTATATCTATAGCTATAGCTATAGCTATAGCTATAGCTATATCTATATAGAAAGAGAGACAGAGAGACAGAGAGAGAGAAGCGAGAGAGAGAGAGAGACAGAGACAGAGACAGGGAGAGAGAGAGACAGACAGAAAGGCAGAGAGAGACAGAGTCAGATTACACAACCCCCTTAAAAAAAAGGGAATAGTCTCATCTCAGAAGCAGTGACAAGAGAAGGTCTCTTTTTTAAGAATGTATAATTTATGAAGTAATGATCCATTCCATATATGGTGAATGTCAAAGTCATTCTTGTAGCTTCAAAATCAACTGAAATATCATAACATCTGGACACAGCTCCAGATGCTGGTTGTATGTGCACAACTCCCCTTGACAAGGATACCTTGGCAAGGTATTTCAGGTGATTTTCTTTGTTATTTTACTTACAATATGATTATTTATTCTAATTCTAATTATTCAAACAATTAAAATTTAGTATTATTCCTTACAATTTATCACTAAACTGCTGATTGTCTAGTAGGATTACTTGCAGAGAATATATGCTTATACAACGACCTAAAATAGTAAATATAAACTTAACATGCTTAGTTAGATTATTTTTTACAGTAGAGGGTCCAGAGTTTTGGAAGACCCTTTGCCAACTCAGGTACAAATTGGGTTCAGAAAAGAAAAAAGGTCTAAAGCACTCAATAATAATACGAACTTAAATTTTTCTGATTTTGTATATAATAAATCAATTTTTTGAATACTATTGACATTTTGGAACTCCAGTCCTAGAACTATCTACTAATATCCCTCCTTCAATGGACAATTATCATCTTAAAATTACCATCATTAACTGCTCCTCACCTACTTTTACTTCATAGAATCTCTACACTTATTTCATATGTTGTTCAGCTGAGATGCCATCTCCTACCTGAAAACTTTCCAAAATCTTCCTAAAATCCAAACCTATTGTTAATATTCTCCTCACATTTGCTTACATTTATTTGAAAAAATTCCTCAAGTAAAATGTAAATTCCTGGAGGACAAAGATAATTTTATTTTTTTCTTTATATTTCAAATGTCTATTACAGTGTTTATAATAGGATCTTTTATAAATGTTATAAATGTATATTTATTTATTTTTTAAAACATTTTATCTGAAGTGACTAGGATAGTGCCTTACTCACAGTAGTCTTTTAAGAATATTAAATGAAATTTCATCATTTTATTGCCCAAACTATCCAAAGAGATAATTGTAAGTATTTAGACTTCATCTCCTAGATTTTACTAAACTATCTTATCAATCATTAAATTATGATAGAAAATTTTAAATACCAATATATTATCTCAAGTCTTACAGAAATATGCCAAAAAATCCAAAATATTAGCCTATGAAATATGAACACATTTAAAGTGATCACTTTTTAAATATGATTTACAAGTTTAAATGATCTAGTAATGAATTAATGACCTAGAAACACACAGTCATAAATGGTACTAATGTTTCCACTCAACATTTACTATATGTAAATCAAAGATTTATGAAGTAGTATAGTTACAAACAGGCAGAGCAAATGATGCCTCCTGCCATTTTCATATGACTTGTGAGAGATTTTTATAAAAGCTCGTATCGCCATCGTTTCTTATAACATGTTAAAGGAATATCAGGACAATGAGGAACATTATATCTGACAACATCATTAGCTTTAACAGTCTTTGCCTAATGTGTGATACAACTTCTCAGCAGATCCATAAACTCAACTGAGCATTGAGGTATACAAAGTTTTCATAAATCCCTCTGCAGTTTTCAGCTATTGTAATAAAATGAAAATAGTCCATAAAGATTTTTTAAATTGAATTCACTAGGGTTTAAGACTACATAGTGATCAAATTGTACATGAAGGCAAATTTACAACATTATGACAAGCAAAGGATAACTGCTATGGACAAAGAGGAAAATATGTCGTATGGCTAGCTTGAGGTAAAATATTTATTACTGAGAAAAGAAAATCCATCAATCATAATTGATTTGTTTCAAATTGTTCTTTTTATATCTATAATTCAAAATGTACTCTTTTCAAAAAGTTTAAAAACCAAGGACTTTTTGAGAGGCTCTTTCCAGACTTCTTCTATCTTGACACAAACAGGAAAATCTCTTTCTAAACAGCCTATTAGTTTCAGTCAAAAGAATGACTTACACACACACACACACACACACACACACTTGTGTGCGCGCGCAAGGACACAGACAGAAAAAGGCTCTGGCACAAAAGTAAAATTAAATTGGAAATTTTTAATCAGGAGAAAAAGCATATCTGGACTTAATTTGTTTTCATATTTTAATGCTGATTTGTGTTCAGTACTTATCAATTCTGTTGTGTGTTATTACAAGAATACCTACTACGTGATCCTCAAATGAGGAATTTGTGTCCCTTCATGATTTACCTGATCTGAGAAAAGCTATTTTTCTCTTTGAAATTCTGTATCCATCAACAACAATAACAAAACACCTTTTCTATAAACACAAAAATCCCTTATGCTTGAGCCTAGCAGTAAAATATCCCATATAATTTGCAGACATTTTAGAAGAAAGCATAGTGAAACCCTTTTACTTTTGTTGTGCAAAGCACAGTACATTAAGTATAAACAAAGTGAACCTATTCTGTTTTCTGGCCAACAGTAGTTGAAAAATAAAACACATTGATCTATCTCTTCAACTATCTATCCACACATGTAAACATAAACTCATATATGAGTATGTCTCTCTCTCTCTCTCTCTCTCTCTCTCTCTCTCTCTCTCTCTAACTATATAGTTAGATAGATATAGATACAGATATAGATATAGATATCTGTCAGTTTATATTCCCATATCCATACTGGTAGTGGGCCATAGTAGATAAAGTGAAGTGAGGTAAACTAAGTCATTGTCCAGAAAACCTGTTTTTCCCTGGGGAAAAGTAGAAATCAAGAATGAGCCTTCCTGTGAAGGCCGGACAGTTCAAAAATAACATTCACATGAGAAATTCCCTACAGCTGCCTCACAGTCCAGGATAAGAGATACGGTGGAAAGCCCTGCGCTACTAACTTCCAGACAATAAAAATTTTGCTTCAAGGCTATGTCTCAGTAATGAACATTATTTTCTTTGTATCCTGAACCCTATAAAAACTACATTTTAATTTCAGTTCAGGGCAGCCTTCACTAGACAGGTTGCCCTGGCCATTTATTAATGAATAGATTAATAAGTAAATATTGATTCCACTAATTTGAATTTCTGGGTGTCTGGACTCATTTTCTGAGGTATTCCACTTCAAAGAACAGGCCTTGAAGTTAGGGGAAAAATATTTTCAAGACGGGCCTCTGATAAGAGTGTATGAATCTCTCAGCAAGTCACTTAAATGATTAGTATCTCGTAGCAGTTATTTAATACTATAAATTTCAGGCAATGTTCTGACCTTCTTTGGCAAATCAAGTTCCTTACTAGAAACTTCACATACTAATATCACAGATCTAGATTATTTTTAAGTAGTGATAGATATCCCCAAATATATTTTCAATCACAATCAACCACACATTCCTTAAAAGGTGAGGATTATAATAGATATCCAACTCAAACTCTTACTAAACAGAGGTATTCCCTTGCAGTTGCCTTGATTCCCCAGATTTACAATTAGAAATAACACATTTTGATTAGTATTTTCTTTATTTTTACTGTATGAATTTGATAATATCAAATTTAATGTATATTTATATAAAGAGAAAAGATAATTGATTTATTAACAATGGAAATTTCTAATATTTTGTTTATTTTTTATTTTTTGTTTATTTTTAAAGTATCTTTTGAATTTATTACACAGAATTCCAACATTGGTCTCCTCACCTGTGTTTGACCTTTCTATGCTGACTTTTGATTATTTTTTTAAAATTTTCATTTCACTGTCATTACCTCCCATTCCTTTCCACCTCCAAAACTTATACTAGCCTCTCCTTCAACAACATGTCACCAGATACAGATCCTATTTTAACTGGGGTACACGCATGTGTGTGTACATATATACATGTGTGCATATAGTTATACATACATACATACATGCATGCATTTTTATATTTTCCTTGAGTCACACACAGATTTCAATCTTCATAGATAACATTGTTTCAAGATTCACAACCATATAAAGTCACTGAGGGACAATTAGGCTAAACAGATTTTCTTCCTGTGGTTTTAAGAGACTTCAAGTCATTATAAACATTTTGATTTCCTCTAAACAATCCAGCCCACTCATTTCCTTTTCTTCCAGTGTACATTCTGCTCATGGTTAATCTATCCTGTCCATCCCTAATATATTCACTGATAAGGACTGGCTATTGAATTATTTTCTATGGTCTTGAGAGGAAAGTTTTAATCCATTTTATTTTTCCTCTATTGTTTTCTTTGCTGCTCTTTTCTGTATACAGATCTCATTTAGGAGGCTAATTAATGTTCCAGGTTTTGATGGAATCAGAAAATGTCATGCACAGTCAAAAACATCTCAATAACTCATCATTTATTAGAAATTGTCATTAGTCTGGATCTTTTACAGGGAATCCTCTATGCAAAGGAGAGCATATTTGTCAATGATATATTATATAGGATAATATTTGTGAAACATTTCATAAAGTACCTAGCACACAGTAGGTATTTAATAAATGCTTGTTCCCTTCTCCCTTGTACTCTTCAACATATATTCTTCTTGTATGTCTCATTTGATGTTGATAATCAGGAGTAGTTTATAGACTTCTTGATATGTATTTATCAAGATATCTTATGGGACCTTAAATATTTTATTTCTAAAAATTAGTTTTTAAATTAATAATCATTTCATTTTTAAATGAAGAAAATAACAAGTATAGCAATATCTTTGGGAACTGTCACCTGTATCCTGTTTCTAAATATTAAATACTTGCAAGAAGAAAAAGAAGATTTCAGAAAAATATGTGATAAGAAAAGATGAGCTGCTCTTTTAATAAAAGAGGATAGTGATGAGAGTTGCATGCTGGGAGTTAAGACAGTGGAATAAGGAAAGCTGAGTTCGGCCAAACTATCCAAACACACAAAGATGAAAAATAAAGTAACCTAAAAATAAAGTAAAGCAGGAAGGATGTGTATCCCTAAGAGCAAAAGGACAGTAACCACGTGAATGCTACATGGAATAGGAGGAGCATGCAGAAGGCCCAGGGGCCCAGAGACCTTCCATGTGTCCTTACCCAACAAGACAGTCAGTAGGGGAACAGCCTGTCTAGTTGCCAAGTCTGGCCAAAGGGCCTGAGGCAATAAGAAAGCAGAGTGGAGGAATAGCTCAGCACTAGCCCTCACTGCTTCACAGGGCCTAACTTCATCAAAGGACAGCCTGGGGGACAAAGCCCATGCCAGATCCATCTGTTTCCATGTGGCCTGAGGGAAGGAACTCATAGAGTGGAGAATAGCTCAGCACAGAAGACAACAAGGAAACAAAAGTCATGGGGGATAGAATCCATTTGGAAAAACTTCTGCAAGTCTCCTTACAAGAAGCCAATTGATCCACTCTCTGAAAGTGCACACTGAGGGACCCAAAGACACTTGGGCCTACCCAGGCACCAAAGAAAATTACACTGGAAGCTTGGAATAGCACTCCCTGCACACCAGAAACAAGGCAGAACCTTAATAAATAGACATAGTAATGGGTGAGGGGATAACAATAAATAACTAAAATTAATCAAAAGATAAAAAACCCTAGCCTTCAAAATTTACTTTAGTGATAGAAAAGATCAAAATTCTAATTCAGAAGAGAATAATAAAAAAAACAAAAAACAAACAAACAAACATGTGAAGCTTTGTCAATAAAGTTACAGGCAACTCAGGATTTTTTTTCCAATTATCTAACATTAACACTAAAACATTTTAAATATTGACTGACTCTAATGTGAATATATTTTTACATATTCTATCAGAAGTGTTCCTTCTTCATTAATTCTATAGAATAGAAAATATAGTAAATCTCTTTTACTAATTACTATCATGAGAAACTTTGAACTAACAATAAATATTCTAAGAAATCAAATTAATAATATTATCCATTGTGAATCATCAAATCTCAGAAAGCAAGCTAAAGAATAGAAAAGGGAAAAGTTTTGGAGCACTTAAGCTTGTCATCATATCGCAGATTCTATGAACACTTTGGTACATATTTTTCAAGATTCTTGAAGCAAGAGAAAAATGGACCTTTCCAGCTTCAAGATTCTATGATTCCTTCTTAAATGGCTCTGCCCTGGACTTCAAATTCTTCAAGGTGAATGAAAAGAAACTGACTGGTTAGCAAACATAGAGGAAGAAAAATACATTTTTATTAAAACATATTTCCTTATATGCCTGAAGAAAAATGATATTCATAATAACTTGTATTATATAGAGTTTTCAGGTTGCAAGAATACTTTCTAAAGAATATATTATGTGGAATACTAGATCATTCTTTTCCAAGTTTCATCTCTTGCCTCCATGTCAAATAGTAGACCAAAATGATGAAAAGAAATCCCTGCATTTTTATATTTCAGTACTTATATTTTAAAAGTCCTGCTGCTTACTTCCCCATATGATCATTACAGTAGAGACAAAGCCTTGTAAATCCAGGAAACCATCTATATACCTTAAAGTTTTGCTTGTATGTTACCATTTCTTACCCATGTAAAAACTCCTATAGTTACCCCTTTATCTCCACAAACTTCTATCTTCTATAATCTAAACCCCTTGAAGGCTGTGATCATGTCCCCCAAGATGCTAGTCAGTTCAAATCTTTGTCAGGTCCCCCGTATCTATGCCTTAATTCCCTGATCATATATATTCAGGAAATGAGAATTTATCGGCTCTTAGAAATCCAAGAACTTGGCTACAAAATGAGAGCAAATAATATGGCAAAATATGACATTACTTTGACCTAGGACTTAGTAAAGGTTTTTAGAATCAGTTTAAAATCTGTTTTTCAGTGTTCAAAAATATCACCTAGGTTTTCTTTGACTGCTATGTACCATTCTTAAACCTGTTTCTCTCTTTTTTGTACTCAGTCTGAGACATTTAAATAGTCCAAAATGAATTAATTAAATAAATAGATAACTATTGTCTATTGTTCTTGTAACCTTTTTTCCTAAAAACAAAGGAACAAAAAGGTAAGCATGAGAATTCTGTTATCAATGATTTATTGATTTGTTAATTCTGGAAATCAGTTACTATTAGAACACATTTAATCTGATGAGTTTTCTGAGAACTCAACCCTAACATAGGTTAGCCAAAGTCCTAATGACTCTAAAATAGCTACCCTAAAATTTTTATGACAAAGCCAATCAATTCATCTCAGATCAGCTACTTACTCCCAAATGAAGGAGCGTAAAATCACTTCACTTCTCTGGTCCTCAGTTTATTGATCTCAATCTTAATTCTATGATCTTCTTGAGCTATCACTTAAAATGTATTGATTTTATGTGTACTTATTAGCATTCAATTAATTACAAATTGATTATTTAATACTTAAGTTCATAATAGAAGCAGAACAACAAATTTGAAGGATTTAGAAGGAGTCACAATAACAAAAAGAGGATTAAGAGGAGAAGAAGGTGGCCAAGAAATAACTGTATCCATTAATGGAATGTTGGGTTTGGTGTGAGAAATACCAGAGAATAAACGTTAGTTTTGACACAATGGATTATCCTTGAAAATTCATTTAAAATCTCTGTT
This sequence comes from Gracilinanus agilis, assembly GCF_016433145.1. Lineage (NCBI taxonomy): Eukaryota > Metazoa > Chordata > Mammalia > Didelphimorphia > Didelphidae > Gracilinanus > Gracilinanus agilis. The sequence goes on from NC_058130.1 coordinate 575,291,550, forward strand.
TCATACAACTCATAATAACTGATAAGCTAAGTTATAGGTGATACAGAGGAGGGAGATTCCAAAATATTTCCTCACATTTATGAATTTACAGTTTTTTCTGTATTACACAGTGGAATATCCCATGATGTGAATAACATATTCATTTGTCCCTTTCCCCACATATGATAAATAAATTAGTATAAGTACAAATAATTGTTTTGTTTTATTTTAGGAGTCAGTGTGGACTGTTCTGCAGAAAATTCAAAATACTACAAAAGGTTAACGATTTTAAAACAATTGTAATATCAGATATTCATCAATATGCAAGCATAGATTTCACAGTGTGTGAATAAAAATAGATGGAAATATGAATTAATAAATTGATTATGAAATCAGGGCCATTATAGATCATTTTAAGACTATAAGACTATCTTAATACACCAAAATGAATTATACTTGTTCCATAATGCTTTATCTTAAGTCTAAAAAAATTTTAATAATCACAGTCAGTCAGTCAAAAAACATTTATTAAACAACTACTATGTACTAGGCACTGTATTAAGTATTGTTGATAGAAAGACAAAAAAAAGTCTTTGTCCTTAAAGAGTTCACAGTTCAATGGTGGTTATAAAATAAAATAAAAATATGTAGAAACAAGCTACAAAGAGGGTAGATAGGAAGTAATTAACAAAGAGATGGCAAAATTAAAAGAGACTGGGAAAATTTTCATTTAGAAGTGGAGTTTTAGCTTGGAAGGGAGTCAGAGAAGTAAAAAGGCAGAAGGGAAGAAGGACAACAATTCAGGCCTGGGTCAGCAAATGAAAGGAATAACTTGTTTGAGGAATAGCAAGGAGACTTGTGCCACTGGATTTCTCAGGATATCATAATTTGTTGGTTAGGATGCAAATGGTCATAAGATATAAGACTGGAAAAGTGAGATATTTTCATGGAGGTCTTTTAATGTCAAATAAATTATTTTATATTTGATAATGGAAGTAATTTTGAGCCTCTAAAGTTTATTTTGATGAGGGGTTGATATGATCAGACCTAAATTTTGAAAAAGTACTTTGATAAATGAATTGGAAATGAAGTAGAATAAGGACAGACTTGTGATGGGTAGATCAACCAGAATGAGATGTGGAGGGCATAATTCCCCACTTTAGGACAAGGAGACTACCAAGACTTATTCATCATTAGAGAAGATCTCTTAATAGGAGAGGGAACACTGATCCTTACCCATGGGGCAATTATCTCATTTAGCATGAAATCTCTGTTTCATATTCAAGTTGTCTCTCACCCTATGAAACAAATCACTTGATTCTTTTTGTTTTTACCTCTTAAAACATCTCTCATATATAAACTCTTTTCTTTAATCACTTCAGAACCCTACTTCAGCTTCTCAATACCTCTTGACATGATTATTGCTAATTTCCACCTAACTGTTCTCCCCATCTCGTCTCTCCCCATCCATTATATCCTCCCCACAGCTGACAGAATGATTCCTCCCAAAGTACACTTCATGTGATGTTAATGGGCTACTGCATAAAATCTCAGTATTTTTCATTATTATTTCTAATATAATATATATTCTTCTCTATTTGCTATATATATACATATATATTCTTCTATTTACCATTTTTATATAAACTTCTCTATTTGCCATTTAAATCCTTTTCTAATTTGTTTTAATCTTATCTAAGTCTACCTGAGTTAGACAAAAAGCACATTTCTTCTTTCCGTGGCTTTTATGGGCCATCTCCTAGTGCCCAGAATGCATGTTTTCCATATCCCTGACTCTTGGAATCTTGGATGTTATTCAAGACTTATCTTAAGAAATGTGCCACTTTTTCCATGAGGTTTTTCCTGCACTCACATCTATTCTTGCTTCCCCATCTTCAAAAAATTCAAAGTTACTTGTGTCTTAAAAGAAACTCAGAAAGTTTAATAACAGCAAAGGTCCCATAGAGGAAAAGGATGTAGTCTCCCTCATCTGTCACTTATGCTCTCAGGGGAAAATCTTAAAGAAGAGAAAATTTGGGGCCATTGTCCCTTATCACAGCCCTGGTGTTGGGCAGAGAGGACTGTACTATCAAAACTTATGGTTCCTGACTCAGCCATTGTTTTCTAGTTTTCTATAATCAATAATTTGGCATTTAGATATTACAACTGAATTGTTCATCACACTCCTGACCAATGGGGTCATGATTCTCAAAATAGAATAGACATGGTTAGGAGACACAGCACCATCAGACAAAAAAAAAGCATAAGAAAATTTAGGCAGAGAATAAGGGAAATAAACATGTTTTACTGATAGGGAACAGTCACACAAAGGAGTGACAATCAGAAGTATAGATAGAAAGGGAAATCTACTGTGTGCTGGATGGAGTTACTGTTCATCCAACATAGGTGCATAAGGAATTAGAATGGACTTTTATATGGTTCCTCACTGAATCCAAATAGGACCTGGCACTGGGGGCAGAGAGAAGAAAGCAGGTTTGGTACTGGTGCTAAATCATGCTGCAGGGAACACGGGGTAAAACTCTCAGTTACTTGATATTAAAACTCTTCACCAGTGGGAAAGGGGATTTTGTGGTGATTGCTTCTTTTCTTAATCTTATAGGGTGACAATTTAAATGAGACTTCTTTGTTTACAGATGGAAAAGTTACTGTGTTCCTTGTACCTTGTATCTCTTTTATTTATATAAAATATAGATGTATTTATCTTTGGGTATAAATATATTTGTGAATATATGTATACACAAGTTTTTATTCTATTAGATGGTAAGTTCCTTCAGGGCAAAACAATTTTACTTTTGTCTTAGATTTCTAGGGCTTAAGAAATGAAGTTGAAGGATTGATTAGTTCTAATAACCACCCTTCACACAAATATTCCAGATATTATTATGTTCAGGTTACAGACTAGGAAAGAGAAGCTCAGAGAAATAACTTGACAACTTTTTTGTTTATTTTCTTAAGTCACCATTCTTACTGTTTCATACAGCTAAGTGCAAGCTACTATTTGTTACCTACAGACTGTTTAGTTCAGCAATATTTAAGAGTGAAAATAAAATGAGTAATTTGTAGGAAATGCTGTCAGTTGCAGAAATTCATTATTACACTCTTTTGCAAAATAATATTTTCCTCCTTTCTAATGATGTGTTCTTATTGTAGTATCTGAAATGCTAACCAACCATTTAATAGCACAATGGAATATTGTAAAAAAATGTTACTAAATAAAAGCTGATAGTCATGATTATAACCGTGTACTTAACAATAGGAATCCAAGTCTAAAAAGAATGCAAGAATTCTAAAGCATAAAATACTGTGAAGGGGAAAAATGTTGATATCTCTAATTGCTTCCTTTATGAGATAAGCCTTGAAAGAAGGAGTTCGCAACTTTTTTTTCAATATCATTGAATTTATTTTATAAGCATTTCTTAAGTGAATGTTATAATTCAAATTTAAAGTGTTTTCACACTGTAACTATATGAGGTAGATAATGCATGCATATTATACTTATAAAATATAAATTCTTCCAGTGGAGAATATATATATATATATATATATATATATATATTTCTCATTTTTTACTTCATATCATCATTCCCTAGCACAGGGCCTGCCATACCTTAAGTGCTTATGAAATTTTGCTTAAGCTAGTTGAGGCTCAAGGAGATTTTGTCAGACCTAGGGTTTGAACTCATATTTCCTAATTTCATTATGCTAAAAGTTGTAGGAACCAAAAGATATATGTAGAGGCCATATTTTCTACATTCTAGAAACCCAGAATCTTGTAGTGGAGATAGATATGTGTACACTTAAGTATATGATGGCATATTACATATTAAACAACAAAGAATAATATCCCAGAGATTTGCAATTAAAAAAGAAATTATTTTCATTTTGAGGAATTGAATTCCTTATTACATAAAAGTAAAAATAGAGGTTTCCATGAATTTTATAAAATTAATGAGTGTACTAGGTAAAATATTTGACTTGATGAATGGTGGTAGCCACTTCAATTCTAAGAATATAGAATTTTTTTAAGCGCCATAAAAGAAGTTGATAAAGCAATTCTAGGTCTCTTTTTGGCAAGGTGATCAAGAAAGGTTTTGTGGACCATGTAACGTTTGAGATGAGCCTTAATATTTAGAATGAGATGAGATAATAGGGGTAGTGGTAGTGGTTATCAATATTAGACTTAATTAATTTCATTGGTAATGGCATTAATGCAGGAAAGTGGAGTCTTTTAATGAATAACAAATGTATTTTTTGTCTAGAAGATATAGTATGAATGGAAAGATTAGGAAACAAAGTTTGGAGTTGAATAACGGATAATCTTGAGTTCCATTTGTGAAATTAGAGAATTATAGCCTAAAAGTTCATTCTTGTTATCAATACATTAAGGAAAATATGAACATCACCTTCTAAGTAATGTATTTTCTCTCTCATTTACTGCTTCCACATTTAGCACAAATAAGAGTTGCAAATTATTTCATTTTATTATTTTATTCTCCATAATTAAAAGTATATATCCCTTTCTTAGTGGGTACTAAGTATTTTGCTAATAAGTATTTCAGAGAAACTTACTAAGAAATCATAACACAAGAAATGTCACAGGCTGACAATAGTGTTCATAGAAAATACTATTCCTATAAGCTCATTTGTTAATCTTTTCCCTTCAGCCTTTATCTTGGACTTTTTTTTTCTCTTCATCAGAATGATAAATGGTCCTGATTGCCATTCTCTCACAATGTTATCCTGAGAGTCAGCTATTCCAGGTCCATAGAAAAGATACTTAATAAATACTTTGAAAAAAACGATTTATTTATTCATTCTGGCTATAAGGTCAAGGTCCAGGATTCTAGATGATATATTTGGGTTATCAAGGTTGATGGGCATCCCAGCCTTCTCAAATGTATTCTTCCAGTAATAAGTTCTTATCTGGGAGGAGTAAGTCTGCAATAGGCTCTTCCTTCTCTTCCTTTCCCTGCCCCTTTCCCCTCCAGTTGTTCCTAGGATTTCATGCTTATAAGTTATTTGTAAGTATTTTCCTAAACCAAAACCCCTAATTAATGGACAATACTTGTCTCAAGACTCTCTAAATAATAAAGAATATTTCTAATATGAATTTATAAGATTTTAGTTTAAGATTTTTTCTTTCGGCAACCTTATGCTCTCAGAGAATGGCTCTTTGGCCTTCCTGGAAGCTCTCACTCTTTCATGCATGGTCCTCTATATTCTGCTGTATATCTGTAGTTTATCAATATGCAATATTTTAATCTGTCATCTATGATAAAATCACCTCCTCCATCTACTGTCTTACCTTACAGTATCTAAGTACCTTCCTACCTAGAATTCAAGTAGCTAATAGTCACTAGGATTAGCCTCTCTGTCATCCTCTCCCCGATACAATACTATTCATCAGTTTATACATACAGAGGCATACATGCATCTGTGTATATATATGCAGATATTTATGCACACATATACATATTCACAATATATACAATGGATACAATATGTATCCAGTCAGCCCCAGCCTTTGCACTGAGCGTTTAGTCCAGCATTAGCAATTAATTAATGGAAAATTAAAATTGAATGCCTTTAATGCATTTCTAATTCAACAAATCAAAACTGTATTCTTGTTTCCTCTGCTCAAAATATTTCCCATTTCCAAATTTCCATTTTTTTGCTATTAAAAAGAAAACACAGTAATAAGAAACCTTCCCTCTGTTGATTATCTTCAATTTTTCTTTTATATGTATTATTGTTATTTCTCTCAGTTCTTTGAGAAAAGAGACTATATTTTGATCTTCTTCATATCCCTAGGACTTAACACAGTGTGTGGAACATAATAGGTGTTTAATAAATATTTGTTGACAAACTGATTCAATGACATCTTTAATTAGAACTATTCCTTAAAACAAGAGGTATCTTTAAGACAATGTCCAATGTCACCTCCTTATTTTACTACATGAAAAACATTTTTTAAACCGTGTACAAATTAATATTCATCTATAGAAACTCTTTTTGAAATCTACTTCATTTTCATAGAATCGTTATTATCATAGACAAATTTCTTGCTTGTAAAGATCTTTTTTAATACTGTTTGTCATCAAGGGTATGAGCTATCCCTCCCACCTTATGTCCCTGGAAGATTTGTAAGCCCTCCAACTATTTGTTTACTTGAGTCTTTAATACAATTCTCTTCTTAAAAATAATTTTACATGTCAATTTAATTTTTACTTATCATTTTCTGACATTATTGACCCATATTCTCTTCCTCCCTCCCACTTTTATCTCTACCCAACATGGTAGGCAATATCATATATGGAGTACATATTTTATCATACAATACACATTTCTATGTTCATGTTGTGAAAAGACACATGTTGCTTACACTAGAGAAAAATTCATGGAGGAAATAAAATGAAGAATTGTATGCTTCAATCTGCATTCAGGTTCTCTCAGTTCCTTCTATGACTTTAGATAGCCTTTTTTTGTCATAGTTATCCTCATATACATTGTGTTTGTTGTGTACTATATTCTCTTGGTTCTGGTCACTTCACTTTGCACCATTTCATATAAGTGTTTCCAGAATTTGGGGGGCATTAATTCATTTTTTAACTCGGAATTCATACTAAGTATTGGTTCCAAGGCAGAAGACTAGTAAGGGCTAGGCAATTGAGATTAAGTGCCTTGCCCAGATTCACAGAGCTAAGAAGTGTCTGAGGCCATATTTGAAACAAAGACATCACTATACTTCATTCTTTATTCAATGAGCCACCTCTTTGCCCCATTAATACAAATCCTTTTTAAAAAATGAATTTATTTGAGACCAATTTCCATGTCTATATCAAACAATAGATTACTAATCTCAATTTCCAAAAAATCCTGAAATTTATCATCAAAAATGTCTTCTATATTTTCCTCTAAATATAGCATAATATTCTTTTTTAAATAATTAGCTCATTTTAGCTAAAGAATGATATAATCACTTCCATTACCCACTTTGTTCCTTCCTCTATTACTCTAGGGGACTTACTTTAGATGGAAAGTTATCAGTTCAGTCACAGTCACTGAACAGCTAGTTATGGAAATCACTCATAGTAAGGCAGAAATTGGAATATCTTCCTAATTTCACATTTACATATATCTATATTTAACCTCTGATCCTTTTATGGTTGAGGTAAAATCAGTCTACTAGAAACATTTGGTTAACAAAGCAGCAGATTGTTGTATCTCTGCATGGGCAAGCATTGGAAGGGGAAATTGAAGAAAAAGATAACCTTTTCTTGGGACATTTCTCTATAATTATGGTCTTCTCTGAGTTGCCTGAAAAAAAAAACTGATGACTACTGGATAGCTGTTTTTCTTTTCTTTCTTTTTCCTTTTCTTTTCTTTTACACCACAGCTCAATGTTACCTTTGCTCCTTAATAGTGTCCTAGAATTCTACACCAGCTCCAATATCTTAACTCCATCTCTTCTCAACTCTCTTTATAATTTATATATGACAGCTGGAATATTGCAAAGTTTTCCTGCCTTAACCAAAAATGATTCTCATACAACATCACTAAAGTTTGAGTAACTTTTCTAAACTTAATTTAAGGTCCGTGAGATTTATTCATCAGGCACCTTAATATTTACTTTGAATCTGTTGGGATTGAATAAATCAATCTCTCAACCCTCACAATAGAATAAAATAATTCATGACTTTCCTAAAATCTAGCTAAATAATATTTATATCATTTCTCTCCTTTACTAATCTACTAACCTGTAAAAAATAAATTAAGCTGCTCAGGTATGTTCTCATTTCTTCATGGATCCATCATTTTATTATTATTATTATATTTTTCTAGATACATACCACATCCTAATGATATAAACTCCATTTGTTTGCCTGGAGTGTTTTGGGTTATATGGTCTACTATCTACTAGTAATTTCTACCTCAAAACTTCAAACTCAACATTTAAAAAATTCATTATGCTTCCCTCCTGAACACAAGCTATTCCAAACCTATTTCTTTTAATGGTACCATCATCCTTCTAGTAACCCTGATTCACAAGATTGAAACCATTCTTCAACTTTCTTGTTTAATCAGTTGTCAAATTTTGTTGATTATGTCTCAAAATCTCTCAATCTGTCTAATTCTATTCAGTCAAATAGCTTTTATTCTAGAGCAGGTTTTTTTAATTAAAATTTGCTTTGATTATTATAAAAGACTAATTATTCTCTCTATCTACTGTATCCCATACTCTATTTATTATCCAGAAAAATTCCAATCTGATTTTCATAAAGAAGAAATCTGATATTATTAAACAAAACATCCAACAACTACTTATTGTCTTTTGGGGAAAATTTTACTCAGCATGCCATGTAAGAATATAAAGCATATTATCACCACTTGACTTTCCAGTTTCAATTCATATTTCTCCCCTTCATATACTCTCAATTTCAGCACAATTAGCATACTATATATGAATTTCCATCTTGCTTGTACACTAATGGTCTATGAAGTCTATAGTTAACTCCTTTCTCCCCTCAGCCTTGCAGAACCTCCAGATTCTTTCAAATCATTGTTGTGTTACCACCTCCTATACCAACGTTTTGTCATTTTTGTTCCTTTCCTTTTAATCCAAATCTATTTTTTAATTGATAAAACAGAATTAAAATAACAATTGAGGGTTCCGGGTTAAGATGGCGGCAGAGTAAGAAGCAGCTCTTAACCTCTCCTGCCTGAAACACACAAAACTCCTCAAGGGGACATAAAAACAAGTCCAGACGAACGGAGGAACCCCACAACAGGGCACAGCGTGGAAGGTACGTGGAATCAGAGCATTTCCATGCTATAAAGGGGTGGAACAGCTCTCACTAAATCACGGGCTGAGCAATCACCGCACCCCCATCTCCTCCACACACACCACCTATAACACCAAAGACAGCTAAAAAGAAATAGAGCAAGTTTGGGGCACCCATCAAGTCATTGGCAGCTCCAGGGCCTGTTCCTGAGAGCAGCAAGATTTAGGACCCCAAAAAGCTAAAGAAAACACACAAAATCTGAGCTCGGGAGCAGGGCTCAGAGAACAGACGCAGGGCGCAGAATGTGGCCTCAGAGTGGGTGGATGCAGACACAGCCAGGAGCTAAAGCTCTGAAACCCTGAGTGGGGAACAAGTGCAGACGGGTATAGGACTGTGGAAGCAGTGCCCTGAGACTTGTAAAGAAACCTCCTGCAGAGGATCAAGCTAGGGGGTCCACCAGGGGGCTTGACCTTGGAAAAAACCAGAACTCAGACCTCAGGAGACAAAAGACCATGGACAGACCCTGAGCACAAGGATAAACCTGAGAAGCTGCTGGGCTAACGATGGCTACCCAGTCTCGGAAAGTTCAGAAGAGAAAGATTAACAACAAGAAAAAGAGGTCTTTAACACTCGACAACTTTTACACAGAGAAAATCCAGACAACCAAGCAAACAGAGGAGGAGAACAAACAAGCATCCAGACCCTTCTCAAATAAGGAAAACTCCTCATGAGCTATGGAAGAGTTGAAAACTGAGATTTTGAGGAAAATGGAAGAGATCTGGCAAGAAAATAACAGTTTAAAAGGTAGAATCTTGCAAATGGAAAGTGAGGCTCAGAAACCAAATGAACTGATAAGCAAATTGAACACCAGAAATGACCAGATTGAAAAGGAATACCAGAAGATTACGGCTGAAAAACAGAAGATTATAGCCAAAAACCAAAAGATCATAGCCGAAAACCGAAAGATTATAGCCGAAAACCAATCCCTAAAGGCTAGAATTGAGCAATTAGAAGCTAATGATCTCTCAAGACAACAAGAACAAATAAAACAAAGTCAAAAGACTGAAAAAATAGAAAGAAACATGAAATATCTCAATGAGAGAGTGACAGATCAAGAAAACTGGTCTAGAAGAGACAATTTGAGAATAATTGGTCTTCCAGAAAAAACCAGAAATTAATAGAAACCTGGACTCCATACTAAGAGAAATTATTCAGCAAAATTGCCCTGAAGTCCTACAAGAGGGAAATATAGATATTGAAAGGATTCATAGAACACCTGCGACATTTGATCCAGATAAGAAAACGCCCAGAAATATAATTGCCAAATTCAAGAGTTTCCAAGCAAAAGAAAAAATCTTACAAGAAGCCAGAAAGAGACAATTCAAATATCAAGGAGCACCAATCAGGATCACACAGGATCTAGCAGCCTCCACGATAAAAGATCTCAAGGCTTGGAATACGATATTCAGAAAGGCAAGAGAGCTGGGCCTGCAACCACAGATCAACTACCCATCAAAATTGACTATATATTTCCAGGGTAAAGTATGGACATTCAACAAAATTGAAGAATTCCCAGTATTTGCACAGAAAAGACGAGGGCTAAATGGAAGGTTTGATATCCAACCACAAAATTCGAGAGAAACATGAAAAGGTAAATAGGATACAGAGGGGAAAAAACTTATAGTTTTATATTTGCCTTTTTAAGGGCCTCAGTGAGTTCTAATTATCTGTATTCCTTTGTAGAGAAATGTTATGTATAATTCTCTGTTGTGTACTCTATTCACTATTATAGTATTCACTATTAGAGTAATCAGAAGAATAATTAACAGGGTGAGGGTGGAACACTAAATAATCTAAGATGACATGGGGGATGGGAAAGAGGGGGTGAATAGCAGGGGACACCAAGAGAAACTTGAGTGAATAAGAAAAATAAGATATTCTATTACACACAAAGAGGGCATGGGAAGGAGAGGTGACAAATACTATTATAAGAAGGAGAAGAAGAGAGCATTAAGAGGTAATAATCAAACCTTACTCTCAGTGTAATCAACCTGGAGAGGGAAGAGTAGCTATGCTATCCACTGGGACATAAAACTCTTATCTAACCCTTCTGAGAAAGTTAGAAGGGATAAACCAAGCGGAGCAGGGGAATGGGGAAGTCAAAAAAAGGGAGGGTAGAAAAGGGGGAGGGAATTCATAAGGACTTTAAAAACAAAAAGAGGGGGAAAAATAAGGGAGGGGGTAGAAAGGGAAGTTAATCAAGGGAGGGGATAAGGGATAGCAGCTCAATAGCAAACCACTGGTTTAAAAGGAAAAAGTATTAGAAAATGGGGGTAGGAATAGGGGAGGATACGAAAATGTCAGTAAATACACAACTGATGATTATAACTCTGAATGTGAATGCGATGAACTCACTCATAAAACAGAAGCAAAGGGGCAGCTGGGTAGCTCAGTGGAGTGAGAGTCAGGCCTAGAGACAGGAGGTCCTAGGTTCAAACCCAGCCTCAGCCACTTCCCAGCTGTGTGACCCTGGGCAAGTCACTTTACCCCACTGTCCACCCTTACCAATCTTCCACCTATGAGACAATACACCAAAGTACTAGGGTTTAAAAAACAAAACAACAACAACAACAACAAAAATGGAATTAAATAGCAGAGTGGATTAGAAACCAAAATCCTACCATATGTTGTTTACAAGAAACACATATGAGGCGAGTGGACATACACAAGTTTAAGGTTCAGGGCTTGAGCAAAATCTTTTGGGCGTCAAATGAGAAAAAGAAGGCAGGAGTGGCTATTATGATTTCTGACAAAGCCAAAGTAAAATTAAATATGATTAAAAAAGACAGGGAAGGTCATTACATCCTGATTAAAGGCAATATAAACAATGAGGAAATAACACTGCTCAATATGTATGCATCAAGTGGCATAGCACCCAAATTCATAAAGGAGAAACTGGCAGAACTCAAGAAGGAAATAGAGAGTAAAACCATACTAGTGGGAGATCTAAATATTCCTCTGTCAGAGCTAGATAAATCAAACCAAAAAATAAATAAGAAAGAGGTAAGAGAGGTGAATGAAGTCCTA
>NC_058130.1:575313409-575426423 GCF_016433145.1 Gracilinanus agilis
CTTGCGGTCTTTTAGTGTTGAGGCTGCCAGATCCTGTGTGATCCTGATTGTTGCTCCTTGATATTTGAATTGTTTCTTTCTGGCTTCTTGTAAGATTTTTTCTTTTGCTTGGAAACTCTTGAATTTTGCAATGATGTTTCTTGGTGTTTTCCTTTCTTGATCGAATGCCGCAGGTGTTCTATGAATCCTTTCAATGTCTATATTGCCCTCTTGTTGTAGGACTTCAGGGCAATTTTGCTGAATTATTTCTGTTAGTATAGAGTCCAGGTTTTTATTAATTTCTGGTTTTTCTGGAAGACCAATTATTCTCAAATTGTCTCTTCTAGACCGGTTTTCTTGGTCTGTCACTCTCTCATTGAGATATTTCATGTTTCCTTCTATTTTTTCAGTCTTTTGGCTTTGTTTTATTTGTTCTTGTTGTCTTGAGAGATCATTAGTTTCTACTTGCTCAATTCTAGCCTTTAGGGATTGATTTTCGGCTATAATCTTTTGGTTTTCGGCCATAGTCTTCTGGTAATCGGCCATAATCTTTTGATTTTCGGCCATAATCTTCTTGTTTTCGGCCATAATCTTTTGGTATTCCTTTTCAATCTGGTCATTTCTTGTGTTCAATTTGCTTATCAGTTCATTTGGTTTCTGAGCCTCGCTTTCCAGCTGCAAGATTCTACCTTTTAAGCTGTTATTTTCTTGCCAGATCTCTTCCATTTTCCTCAAAATCTCAGATTTGAACTCGTCCATAGCTTGTGAGGAGTTTTCCTTATTTGGGGAGGGTCTGGATGGTTGTTTGTTCTCCTCCTCTGTTTGCTCGGTTGTCTGGATTTTCTCTGTGTAGAAGCTGTTGAGTGTTAAAGACTTCTTTTTTTTGTTATTATTCTTTCTCTTCTGAATTTCCTGTAACTGGTTAGCCATCATTAGCCCAGCAGCTTCTCAGGTTTATCCTCGCTCTCAGTGTCTGTCTGAGATCTATTGGCTCCTGAGGTCTGAGTTCTAGTTTTTTCCAAGGTCAAGCCCCCTGGTGGATTCCCTTGCTTGATCCTCTGCAGGAAGTTTCTTTACAAGTCTCAGGGCGCTGCTTCCACAGTCGTATACCCGTCTGCACTGGTTCCCCACTTAGGCTTTAGTTCCTGCCTGTGTTTGCCTCCACCCACACCTCTGCTCAGCTGGCACCCACGCCTCTGCTCAGCTGGCACCCACGCCTCTGCTCAGCCGGCACTCTGCGCGCCCAGCGTCCACTCTCTGCTCCCGCGCGCTCAGCTTTCGCGTGCGTTCTTGACTTAATGGGGTCCTAAGTCTTGCTGCTCTCAGGAACAGGTCCCGGAGCTGCTGATGACTCGATGGGTGCCCCAAACTTGCTCTATTTCTTTTTAGCTGGGTTCGAAGCTATAGGTGAGTGTGGAGGGGGTGGGGGTGGGGCGGTTGCTCAGCTCGCGATTTAAGGAGAGCCCTTTTTAGCCTGGAAATGTCTCGATTCCACGTACCTTCCACGCTGTGCCCTGTTGTGGGGTTCCTCCGTTCGTCTGGACTTGTTTTTATGTCCCCTTGAGGAGTTTTGTGTGTTTCGGTCAGGAGAGGTTAAGAGCTGCTTCTTACTCTGCCGCCATCTTAACCCGGAACCCACAATGCTAACTCTCTAGTGTTCATTTTTAAAAGGTGTTTACTCTGATTTTTTGGGAGGTCTGGCATTAAAACCATGACTATAGTAATGTCAAAATAAATCGGTCTCCATCATTGAGAGAGCTTTTTTACTCAGAGTCTATAAATGAAACAAAAGCTCCTTCATCTGTATCACCCTGGCCAGAAAGAGTTAGATATTTATTATCTGAATTATAATTAACAATAATTAAGACTGAATAAAGGACCCTATAATAATGTACCAGTTTGCTTTAGACAGATTGAAGTAGTAAACACTTTATTAATAATGGCAAAAAGAAAAACAATGGAGAGAAATGTACCCTCTGTAGTCAATATTGTTCCAATCAGATTTTCAAGATAATGAGAACTTCTAACATTGTTGATCAAAATCTCCCCTGGGGCCTTACTGCATTTCTCATCTCACCACTCTCTTTATCCTTTACTAGTTCTCAGAATCAAACAAACTCTTTATATATTTAGAGAGGACTTTAAAGGTTACAGAGTCGAAATGGTACTTGCAAACATTAGCATCAACAAATAAATTAACTTACATTTCTCACACAACATCATCTAGTTTCTACTGAAAAACCTTGAGAGAAGGTACTCATATTTTACTACTTCCAGTACCAGGCCATTCAATTTTTGGACACTTTTGTTACAATGACAGATTTAGAGCTCCTTTTTTTAATATTCCTTTTTTTAATAAAAGGAAATTGAGATCCAGAAAAATCAGTTGGCTTTGCCATGAAATTTGGTAAACATGGGGGACTGAGGGAAGAACAATTTGTTGCCCTTCACATGCTAGCTCACTTTTGAACATTACTTTAAAATTTAAAAAAATAATAATTTCTTCCCAACAATCCAACCCAATATTGTTCTACCCAGTTTAAAGATAAGGAAACAGCAGCTCAGATAAGTTAATTAATTTGTTGAAGATAATTTAATAAGTAGGGCCAAAGACTAATGCAAGCAGAGATAGTTAATAAAAATCTAGATAGTTAACAAAAACAGATACTCTGATTTAAATACATCTTCTTTAACAATCAGAAAAGAATCTTGATAACAATAATTCATTGTGGTGGCTGAGAACAAAAATAGAGAGAAAAATGGGGCCAATAAAAGTATTAGAAAAAAAATTAACAGTGGAGAGAAGTGGTGAAGTGAGGAGAGATGCTTCCAAAGCATACGTGAGGCGAACTGAAACAAGGAATAGGAGAATTCAATAAAGCTTAAGGAGCTATTTTATCATCAAAGCCCCAAGAAAAAATGCTCTGTGCAGAATAATCAAAAAAGACCAATGAATGAGGAAGTGAAACTGGAGGACATCTAAAAAAAAACTGAGAGGTGAAGATAAAGACACAAATGACAAGAAAACAAACTGAATTGAGAGCTTCATTTAAAAGGAGCAACTTCTGTAATTTGTTGCATTAGCAGCATGGTATTCTAATAGTATGTATTTTCCATAGCTATATATTAAAAGGACAATTTTACAGTTTTGCAATTGAAACTGATATTTACAATGATGAGCATGAGCTATTTTAAGATCTTAAATAAATAAAAAATAAGACAGTATTGAATGGACTATGCTTGTTAAGGTTTGTTTGTTTTAAGAACCAATTTATTTAAAAGGAGGTACTAAATGAATAATAGTACTTAATGGGTTGAATTTATCAACCAGCAAAACTTGATTAAACAAGAAACTGTATTATGTCTTCTCTTTCTTGAAGAATATGTTGTGACAGTGAAAATTATAAGAATGTAAACAAATCAAAGTTGTCAAAATGTTGATTTATTACTTATCTAAATTCTGGATCTTTTTGTTCAAGATTTAATTCTACAGATCTGAGTTCTGAGGCATTTTCAACTTTAAGCAAAGTGCCTTTCTGACATTAAAGAGAAATTAGGTATCCCTTGACCTTAGCTAGGGTTAAGTTTGGTTAGCTTGCTTTATTCCACTAAATGCATTTTTTAATCTGATGTTCAAAAAATAGATCACAATAAGTACAGAGCTGGTTGGCTTCATACTTGAAAACTCATTTCAATTCTCAAAGAACAAAGAGATGACTGCTCAAATCTTCACACCTACTTAAAAAAAGACTAATGTTTAGTTTGAAAGCTCCAATAAATAGCACAAAACTTTACTCCTTTACATCATGGTGACCAAATGAAAACAGGTGTTAACTGATAAAAAGCAATTTCAAGAAGCCTGATGCTTTAGAATATTTTAAAAATTAGGTGCATTTTAACTGCCTGGCTTTTCTTTCTACATTTCGTATATTCCATATTTTTTTAATATTTCACCTTACAAGAGGGCTGCCTCAGATTTGCTTTAGATGTGTTTCATTTAAGCTTCTTAGGGATCTTTTGAAAACTATTATTCAAAGGAAAAATATGCTGGCATTAAATGAAAAGGGTATTCTGGGAAGTGAGGAAAAGTTAAGGAAACACTTTCAAAATAGTTTCTGAAAATATAAAAACTTCCATGTCTCATTTATCTGACAGATTGATCCCCAAAAACCTGTTCCTTCTCAGTTTGTCTCTCTTTTTGATATCTTATTCCTCCTAGACCAGAAATTCAGGGGCCTCATTATTCCTTAGCTTCCCAAGGCTCCCCATGATTGCATCCCAAAAAAGTCTACCTTCGCTTTGCCCTTCCAAAAAAAATGGATTTGTCCTGTGAGTCCCATCTCCTACCATTGTTGTAAAGTGACCAATCTCAACTGACAAAATAATTCACATTGAAATATTAATGGTTAATGATGTCTGAAAAGTTTGCCACCCAGAGAATTATAGAACCTTAAAGTAGAAAACAACCTTAATGATCATGCAGATAAATGGAATTTAATACAACATGATTGGCTAGTGGAAAAGCTACTTGATGCCCTTCAAATATCATTAGTTCACTTTTATGTAGTACTTAAACATTTTCTAAATTACTTCCTCATGACAACCCAGTAAAGTATTACTCTCCCTATTTTACAGATGAGTAAATAAATACTCATAGAGTTAATTGATTTGTTCAAGATCATTTAGCTCAGAGAGTAAAAATTCAAAGCAAAACCTTCTCTATTCAGATACAGTGTTCTCTCTATACCATGACACCATTCCCACTACATGTAAGTCATCATTACTTACTGGTTTATAAGACACATATCAATGCTTTTTTTTATTCTTTAGAGAAACTAATAGCATTTTGCCTTTGCCATATCCCATGAAAGTGGGAAAAGCTGCAGGCAGGAATTGCTAATCAAGTAAAACTATATTTTACATCAAAATCCATTTCTTTCCTACTAATCCTAATTCCATGTAAATCTCTCATCACCCAAAAACTTTGGACAATCTCTAGATGTGCATATGGCAAGTTCTCTCCTTTCAAATTACTCTCCAGTATGCTTCCTTCCTGCCCCTACCCATGAAGACTGGCAGAATCCTCACAGATGATTGATAATGGAACTGACAAAACCAAAATTCCCAGCGGCTTCCCTTCTCTGTTGTCATTTTTCTTTCCCTAAAAGAAATAACAAGTCTTCTAAGTCTTAAGTTGTATAACTGTATCTATTTAGAGTCCAAATTGTTTAAGCAGGATTTTCTTTCTCTAAGTTTTGGGGGTTTTGTGTAGCTTCTAATACATTGTTCTTATTTATTTTTCATTTTTATATTATATAGATATGTATTATCTATGTATAATTACAGATAATGTATAATTTTTATTTCAATGTTTATCCAGAGCTAGTCTCCCATATTGATACTATATAAAGCATAGAGATATGCAGATGTAACTGGCAGTTAAGAGCTGCATTCTGTCATAGTACTTTTTCTCATCCTTGCTAACTGAAATAGTAGAACACTACATAGCATCAAAATTCAAGTGAGAGACTATGTAAAAAAGACTGTTAATCAAAACTAATGCTCCTTCATTTTGAGACTTGTGAATTTGTGGATAATTGGGATTTTAAAGTAGAATGCTTTCAAATGTTATGCAGTTTACTACTTCCTTTTTGTTAAGTGTCCTTATGAAATGACAAATAGAAATAAAATATATAGACAAATTGTTATTAAATATACCTGGAAGGTTGGACCGTTTCTGAATTTGATTCATTTTACTAGTTCTTGTTTTCAGTGCTCTTAAAATTAAAATAATTTAAGCTTTCAGAAGACTATTTCTAATCTTCACTAATTAGAAAATTAGCTAGAACAGGTTACATCAAAACTCCTGGTTAGAAAATGAATAAGAAAAAAAGGTTTTTAATGGAACAGAATGTTGTATCTTAACAGGGTTTGTTAATTTGTCTTTGGAATTGTGTGCTGGTTTAAATTATTTATTGTAGTAAATTAAAGTATCCTAGAGTGAAAAGAATCCTAAATCATTTTACTAAATGTCATCAAACATCTATTATAAAAGAAATTATAAAAGAAGGGCCATTGCAAATTTTTGCAAACTAATTATATAATGGCATGGAAATGTATCAGAACTGTGTTTTATTTCTATGTGAATTATGAGACATTTTTTCTGGCAAGCTTAGAAGAATCAAGATTTTAAAATCTTTACCTAGGAAATGGGGAGAAAATTTTATTTACATCATTTTTAACACACACATATATTTTAAATGAAATAGTCATTTAATATGAGACATGGCTAACCATTGAAAGTTGCTACTTTGTTGTATGAAATGATACATATTTTTTAAAATTTAGCTAATATATATGACAATTTTGTAGAGTATTATGTGATATTTTTAAAGTATAAAATGTTCACCAAATGGGGAGTTTAAAAAGTAGGGGAATGGAGAAAGAGAATGTGAAAAGGTGGACTCTATTGCTCCTATAAAATTATGTATTCAAACCAGCTGCTACTTTTGGATGTTACTGGAGATTGAAACTATTCCTTATGGGTTATAAATGTCAAATAAAAAAAAAGTTTAGATTCATTGAGGAAGAAACTAAATGTGCAAAATGAGTACCATTTCCTTTCCTTTCTTTTTGTATTAACAGGGAAAGAAGAAAGTGGACAAGAATATATGTGAATCCAATATCAGGTCATGATTTTCATACACACACATATGTGCACACACACACATAAATCACTCCTGTATCACCATAGAATAAAGAAACTTAACTCCAAGTATTTTGGTGAATAGTCAGTGTAGCTAAGAGATAGATTTATATAAATAAGATGTGTTGGAAATTTATTTGATTAAATTAGGAACTAAAGAGAAAAGAACTTAAAAATTATACATTTGATAAATGCTACTTTTAGCATAGTTTGTTATTTATAAGGATATTAGCATACATAAACAGAGAGTCAAATATAAGCATATGACATTATTATGCTATAAATGACAAAACAATTCTTAAATTATAGGCATTTCAGGAAATAAAGACAGAAATTTGAGCACTCAAGATTTATATACATATAACCTTCATTCTACTGTAATATTATAACTACTTAATTATTTATATGGTTTCTATATAGTTCATTATTAGAATTAAACTCCTTAAAGGAAGAGTACATTTTTTCATTTCTTTGATGATACAGAGTTTTGAATAGTCTCTGACACATTGTAAGAACTTATAAAATATCTGTTGATTGTGTGATTGCATATAAAATATATAAAAGCACTTGTCTGGTGTCTGGGAATTAACTTTATTAACAGCTTACCTAGCCAAAAATGTCACCAGGGCATCATATTTAAATTATAACATTCCAAACTAAAATCTTTCATATAAATATTTTTAGAAATGGAATTGAAAATGCAGTGGCTAAATGGCACAAACATTCCTAAGAGTGGATAGGTGGAGTACTTCAAATATTAGTATTACAAATCCTAGGGTTACATGCATAGATATAACTGGGAGGGAACCTTTTATTTTATCTGGTACAACTTTCACTGAATATCTTAGGAAGACAATAAATGAATCAGGATGTTAGTATCTTCTATATTTTAGTTTTGTTCACTTCCTAACTTTGTGCCTCATCTACTCAGACTTGTTGAAAGAAAATTTATGGGATAATATAAATTTAGGGGGATACTGAGACTTTGGAAATCATGTGATCCAACTCTCATGTTGTTAATAGATGAGAAAATGAATAAGTTTTAAGTGGCAGAGACAAAATATGAATGAAGCCAGGTCTTCTCAGCTGCAAGTCCAACATGTTTTGCTATTACATATCTCACTATTTTCCAATTTCTATTATTTTTGAGTCCTATTTTCACTTTATAACATATAAATATATATGTGTATATATTCACAATTTCATATTTTCTCTACATATCCATTGTCAATACCTAAACATATCTTCAATTGTCTCTGTTGGGTATCTTGGCTCATATTTTTCCCTTGAAATCTTCTTTCCTTCTCCCACCACTTTTTGTTGAAATCCTGCCATTCTTCAGGCCCAAATCACGTGTCTTTTCTTCAAAGACGTTTTTCCATATTTCTCCATTTTGAAATTCCTTCCAAATTCCTCCAACTATAATTTTATTTTGTATCCTATCTAGTATTTTCCACATTTTGACTCATAGCATTGCTACTTGATTTCACACCCTATCTCTCTAAGATTATTATCACCCCAGGTCAAAAATCACCTTATATTCTTCTTGTAATTCCATGCAAAAGCTAGAATAGAATTCCAGACTATTCAAGTTAACTTGATAGATACTCAAAATATTTTTATAGAAATGAACTATATTTAATCACAAAACATGAAAAATAAACATCCAGAAAAGTGAAAGATAATTAATTTTTTGTCTTCCTTTTCATTATTTTTTCTATGCTAAGTTGCAGAATATATTTTCTTCTAGATCAGTATAACAAGTAAACTAGTATTAGTATATACATATATATCTAGACAAATCCTATTTAATAAAAATCAAAATATTACAGACTGAAAATTCAAATACTAGCCTTTATATTTGTTCAATATAAGACATTGAACAAATCAATATATCAGAGTGGGGGCTTTTGGGGGTTTATTTGTTTTGTTTTGTTTTTTATCTGAAAATATGAACTGTTTCAAAAGGGAAACAAAATACCTTAAAACACCACCAAGACTGGACTTTTCATCAGGCTGAATATTTTCCACATCAGAACCCATATACGGGTTAATGCTTTGCAACACTTTTCTATGTCCTTTCATAAATTTGAAAAATCAAAAAGAAATTTCCATCTAAATTTCTTAGGACTGTGCTCAAATTCTTTTAAAATCATAAGAATCCCAATGTAGTGGTGAGATGCCCATATATTGTCTCTTTCTTTTGCCACACATGAAAGAATCCATTTAAAAAACATTATTTTCATGCTAATCACACATGCCTTTCCTTTGCCCTTTGGATGATATTCAACTTAACTTCTTCAAAAATTATTATACAAAATCACTGAAAGAAGAGTGTTATTAAAAGAAGATCCTTTGTTTCAGGAAGAAACTTAGAATCATCAAAAATATAATTCCTAAAAATAATGCGACTACCTTCTTGACTTTTTAATTCTGAGTCAAATTTATCGAAAAATTTAGTGTCTCTTGTGAAGATGGAATTAACTCCCCCCTTGCCCATTTTTAGATTTAATCACCAAAAGTGTATACACCCCACTTATCCTAAGTAGAGGAGGTCTGTGTCACATGTGAGATAGTGGGTAATGAATCAGAATAGAATGACTGCCCAGTGGGCAGTCCTAAGCAAAACTTTAGCTGTAATTGGTACATGTAAAAATGGAAGGAAGGCACAGGAAGTGACAAAAGGAATGGTCTTTAAAAGTGACCAAACTTCCTGGGACATTCTCTTTTCCCTTGAATTGGACCCGGGAGGAGCTCTGGTGAGGACATTGGAATGCTTTCTTTTTGAACTACCATGTGGGTGAGTGAAAAAGACTGACTCCTTCCTGGATTTTATGAAGGGGCTATCCTTAGGAGAGGTTTCATGGCTGAATCCCTTGCTTTATTCATCATCAGGCCCTCTGCTCAAGGCTGAGGCTACTCCAACTGAAGACTAATTAGCCCTGCCTGGGTTGAGCCAGGGGCCAGAGCAAACTACTTAGAGTGTTAGGTTAGATATCTTGCCCTATCCTCTCTCTCTGATTTTCTTACTTTCTCTATCTCTTCCTATTTGCTAATAAACTACAATCAAAGTCATTCTGACTTGAGTCTTTAATTTGGAATTAACTATTTAATTTGTGGCGACCCTACTCTGATAAATGTAGTAAAACCTTTTACTTTTACCCCTTATGCATTTCTCTCCCTTACACTCTCCAAGATATAAATATAATGTGATCATCTCTGTAACAAGGGCATAGGAAAGAATTTCTTCTTTCTAGAATCTGTTTCTTTGGACTGGCTAATTCACTTCCATCTGCCATCACATTGTCTCATTGGAAGATCCCAATGCTAGAAAGTTACGCTTCCACAACTTTCTTTCAGGGTCTTAAATGTAATTTTTTTTTTTTTTGTAAAAGAGATGTGCATGTACTATATACAAATAAAACTCATTCCCAGTTGTATGTTTCACATTGAAACAAATGAGTCAAAAGAGCATTAATTCTTAATAATTAAATATTTATTACACAGAATGTAGAATAAAAATGATAGCACAACCTTCCACCCATAAACCTGGAACAGTTAAGAAATAAACTAAAAAAACTTAGTAGGGAAGTACACGATTGAGGAAACCTGTATACAATTCACTTATGGAATTCTGGCCTTTGTGTTCTTGGTCTCTTTAGGGAACAGACTCTTTAACTGAAAGAATAAATTCTATTCTACCTTCTCATTTTAATCATGTAAGCCTCTGTTGCTTTATTTTCTCATCTGTAAATTGGAACATAATGGAGAATGAAATGGCAAACTAGTATATTTGTCAAGAAAACCCCATGGAAAAAATTGTCTATGGGGTCACATAGAGAGAACATGACAAGATAACTGAACAACACCTAGCTTGAGAAAGGAGTGCCTAAAGTTTGAGGGGACACGAATTCTTGGATTTGTCAGCTTTGCCCTTTATTGTCACTTATAGTTTAAGAAGGAAATGTTTCCTCAGGATCCAAACAAAAGAGCTAACCTGATATCTGTTTAAATCCCAAGCTTTAGCAAATTGGATTTTTCTAGAAGTGTGTATTACTTCTTTAGAGGGTAGACCAGAAACTGAAGCAACAGAGGTTGAGAGACTTTACCCAGTCACACAACTAGTGTCTGAGTTCAGATCTGACTCCAGGCCCCCTGATCTACCCACTGAGTCAGTTAACTTCCCCTAGTAGTAATGCATTTCTTCTAATCAGCTCCCATTTTCTTATTTGAATCAATTCAGTAAAACAACAATGCAACTTTTAAATATTGCATTTACCAATTTTTTCTTTCTTTAAATTAATTTACTTAAATTTTTTTGTAGAAATAATTTTAACAAGTTTTCTGGCATTTTGCAATCCAGATTCTCTACCTCTTTCTTTTCTTTTTGTTCCTTTTTCAATCCCTGAGATAGTGAATAATCTGATATAAATCATATCAATGTTTGATATTTCTCGTGCCACTGAAGAAGACACATATCCCTCCTATAAGAAAAACAAACTCATGAATGAAATAAAGTTTAAAATGGTAATTTCATTTGCATGCAGATTCTGACCTGCCAATCATATTAGTCCTGGAAAATACCCCCAGTGGATAGATAGAGGAGTCACAGATCCATGTGTCTAATGCGATGGCATCAGGAGCTCTGGGAAGCCATTGGACAATGGAAGAATTGGGGAGGAGCTTAGTTTTGAAAAGTTAATGAAGGAAGGTGAGTGTGCTCTTTGCTTCCATACCTGTCTCTGGGCTGGTACTTTTCTCTGAGCTCTTACCATATCTCTTGATCTCTGGCTGAGGGAACTACTGGCTGCAATAGATAATGGGATTTTTGCCTTAAGTTAGAAAGGTTGGAAAGCTCATTTCTATCTTTCTTTTTCTTTACTCATGAATGCTAGCAAATCTAGTAATAAACCTCCAAAATTAATTTTTATTCATAACAATATAATGACCTGAAATTGGGAGTTCCTTCTCTATGGTTTTTTTCCAGATTTTTTTCTCTTTCTCTTTCTCTTCTTAGTTTTTTCTCAAAAGTAGCTTACTAAAAAATCCTACTCATGAGCAACTAATGTTGTTCCAGTTGTTTAGGTCAGCCTTTTCTTGTGTAAAAATGCTTTATGTTTACATGCATATACTTTTTGGGTTTGTTTTGATAGCTATATCCTAAGGTATTTTATATTGTTAACATTTATTTTAAATGCAATTTTTCTTTGGAATTTGCTGGTGGTAAAAAGTTCTTATGATTTATGTGAGGTTTTGTTTTTTTAATAGTGTTTTTTGTTGATTCTCTAGAGTTCTCTATATATGCTATCAAATCAACTGCAAAAAAATAAGTTTGTCTCCTCATTGTCTGTCCTAATTTCTTCAATTTCTTTTTTTTTGTTATTGTTAGAGCTATCATTTCTAATTTAATGTTGAATAGTGGTAGTAGTGATTAGTGGTCATTCTTGATTTACCTCTGATGTCATTAGGGAAGCTTCTAGGTTATGCCTATTACTGATAGCTTTAGATAGATGTCATTTGTCATTTTAAGAAAAGTTCCACTAATCTCAGTGTTTTCTAATGCTTTTATAAGAAATGGTTCTTATATTATTTCAAAAGCTTGGATCTGATATTCTTATCATGCTATTAAGGGTTCCTGGAGGCCTGCAAGGTCTTCTGACATAGCCTTGAAGATCTAGGATCTTCTCCACACCAGGAGAAAGTACTAGAGGAGGAGTGTTCTGGGGATTGCTAGGATTACGAATGCTTTTTTTAAATTTGAGCTAAAGCTATGTAGGATGTGGATCATATGACCCTTCACCTACCCGGTCTGTAGTGTTGCCTTTCTGGGAATTAGGACAACTAGCCATCACTAGTATCTGCTATGCCTACCATTGGTTCCCTAAGTCTGATTGATATGAAAGCAGAAAGCAGAAGATGTAGAAACGTATGCATCTGGGGTGTTTTTAAGGCACATATTCTTCCCAAGCCAACCCTAAGGAGAGTGATAAACACAAATACAAACTTCCTATAATAATGGAACACCCATAAGAAGACACCTGCTCATTGGCAGGTATTGTGCTATCAGAACAATACAGAATTTGAGGTCAGAGGACTTGGATTGGAAACCTGCTTTAGATATTTACATAGTGGCTCATGAGAGTTTTTACTTATTGTGACTGAGCCTTGATTTCTTCATCAACAAAATGGGGTCAGTATAGAACATACATGATAAGGATTTGTGATTATTAAATGAGATAATATGTGTAAAGTGTTGGAAATGAATGTCATATAAATATAAACTATATTATTATTGTTATTATTATTACATCTCAGCCCCACAATTATATAAAATAAAGGACTTGAAGTAAGTCCCTTCACACTCAAAATCCTCTGAATTATATATTCTATAGGAAAATATGAGCCAGTGTTGCAAGTGTTTAGTGTAGCAAACAGGGTTATATTATATTCTCTATATCTTCATTTTGATGTTAAAAATCATGTATTATTATGTATTGCTTATAAGATAATGCTCATACACTAATATCATAAGGTAGGAAACTCTGATTTCATTTTTTAATAGAAAGTGTATATGAATGCAAATATAGGCATATGAGGAAGTCAGTAATTGTTGTTGTCCTCTTGGTCACCTTTTTTTGAGCAGTAGTAAAATTTAGGATTCATTTTCCCCAAAATTTTGTCTTCTCCTCCTTCATGCCATGAGAACCAATACGTCAATATCCCACAAATTATGTCACCTCCACTGCAGACTTTCTCTATTTGTCCTTGCATTAGTAAGGGACTCTTTTTTTCAATCTTGTTTGTGCTTGTGTGCATGAGTATGGGTGTGTTTGTGTGTGTGTGCATATGTGAGAGAGTGAAACAGAGGGAGATAGCCTGAGAGACAGAGAAACAACAGGATTTCCATTTTCTTTATAAGGATATTAAAACTGTATGCTAGATTCTAAATGAGGCTCATCATACTTAATGGACGAAATAAATTTTTAAATGTTTTCTACAAGACCTTTTCATCTTTTTTCAGTTTGCAGAATATTTCACAGTTTCATTCTTAAATTCTTTAGGTAAAATTTCCTTAGTTGGATCTCTTCACAAATTTTATTCAGATTCGTTTTACCCTCCACTTCTCTATGTTTTAAGAGGTGGCAATGTTCAAAATACTGACTACATTTCTTTTAATAATTTTATAAGTGAGGGCTGCATTTTTCTAAATCAGTGTTGTCTTTGTTACTATGTGTCTCTACCTGATGAATAAATTAAATGTTTGCTAAGACAAATTTTGGTACTTTGATATTCTTTGGTGGCAATTGATTTACATTAGTTGAATTTTGCATAAAATTATTAGAATTTTGCATAAAATTATTATAATTTTGATGGGTAAGGTTTTATTTTCCTGCACTCTCTGTTTTTGGCAGTCAATATTTGATTAAATAGATTAGATTGCAAATAACCCTAAAGGATTCAAACTTATTATTTGTGGATTAAATGGCATAATATATTCTTTACTTATTTGCTATACTGACACACTTTCTTTGGTTTATTATTTTGGTTTCATTATTTCCATAAATGTATACCACCAGTAATGTCTCCACTACTCCTTGTAAATATACTCCTCAAACTAGAAATATTATCTTGCTTATATCTGAAATATATATATACGAAAATACCTTTCAAAATGTTTAAAACATGTCATTTTCTTACATGACAAGTAAATATTTTGACCTTTTTAAATATTTAATAGATGCTCTTTCATGTTATCTTTGTAGTTTCCTTCTCATTTTTATATATCATATTTTTCCATTCTAGTCTTTTCTTCAATAATATTTTAAAGTTTTTTAATTAAATTATTATTTTTTTTCTCATTTAATGTTATTCATATTTGTTGGGCATGAATCCAGCTTCTTTGCTCTTCAAAATGCTGGATTCCATGCTATTCATTGTTTCAATGAAGAAATTGCTAAATTGTGTGTTATCATTTTTATAAACCCTTATTATGTAAAAAGTTTTTTTTAGTTGCTTACAGTATTTTTTCCTCCACTATAAGAGTTAAACACAACTATAACATTCCTTTGAGTTTTCCTATTGGGATTTTTGACATTTTGTGATTGATGAATTCTTTCAATTTCTACTTACTTTTCTAATTTCTCAAAATTCAGAACAATTTCCTTTCATAACTTTTGAAGTGTAGTGTTTAAACACTTTTTTGAACATAACTTCCAGCTTGTGCAAGAATTCCTATATTTTCCATATCAGATTTTTTTGGTGATATTTCCTGTCTTCTAATTTTTTCATTTTTTATTTGCTTAAGTTATCATCTTCTTCTTGTCACATTCTAATTTTTAATCAATTATTTTCTTAGTTGGTTTTTTCATTTCTTTTTCTGATTGACTGATTTTTCTCTAAACATTTTCTATATTTGCTTACTTTTTTCCTATTTTTCCTTACCTCTCTCATTTTTTGAAAGTCTTTTTTTAAGGCTCTTGCAAATCTTTTTTGAGTTTGTAGTTATTTTAATTTTTCTTTAAAGCTTTAGAAGATTTAATTTCACAGTCTTCTGAATTTGAACTTTGATCTTTATTTTCAAAGAAGCTATAAATTATTGGGTTATTTTTTTCTTTTTCTTGAGCATTTTTATTTTTATTTTTTTGTTTTTTATAAGCCTATTTCCTAATGATCAGTTTAATGTAAGTGTCAATTTCTTCTCCCTGGGTATGTTGGGAGGGGTTGGTGACACATTATTTATGACACATAATTATGACACATGCTTTAATTTGTTGTTATTGTTGTTGCTATTTCCTGAGCTCTCTGGGAGTCTTTGTTATCTTTTTTCCTTTAATTTCTATATAGCAGGATCCCCAGCATCTCTATTGCTTTCAATACTCTTACCTCTGGGCTTTCCCTAGAATCTATAAACATCTGCTTACTTTTTATTCAAGAGATACAATCATAGGATAATGTCTCAGGGTTTAGTTTGTTGTTATTGTTTCCTGAGCTCTCTGGGGATTTTTGATCTGTTCCTTCTTTTAATTTCTATACTGTAGGGTTTTCAGCAATGTTACCAGATGCAACACTTTTACCCCCATGTAGTTTCTCTAAAAAATGTAAGCATTTTCTTGCTCCTCTGACCTAGGACAACAATTTGAAACTTAATTGTCCTAGCGTTCATTCTCTTGTTTATTCAGTCTTTATGTTCTGCAGCTACAGCATATACAACTAACTAGAGCCCTCCATTCTACTCCTCTTTCTCTCTTCTTGTTCTTGCTCTTGTTCATCTTTTTGTTCTTCCTCTCTTAAAATGAATCTTAAATTATTT
Organism: Gracilinanus agilis; assembly: GCF_016433145.1. NCBI lineage: Eukaryota > Metazoa > Chordata > Mammalia > Didelphimorphia > Didelphidae > Gracilinanus > Gracilinanus agilis. The sequence continues at coordinate 575,329,405 of NC_058130.1, forward strand.
TTCCTTGATTTGATTTATCTTTCCTATTTGTCTCATGGAATTTATTAGCTGCCATGTAATCAATTCTAACTTTCAGAGTGTTTTAGTGAGGAGGTTGATTGTACTTCTTATTCTACCATAATGGCTCCATCCTCACTGGGAAAAAAAATGAAAGTAGGTAAAGGGTAATGAAATTTGGGAAGAAAATGGAAACATTCTTTACAGCAACTGTAGTTAGGCATTATATTCTCTAGGAAACATTCTCAGAGAAATAGGACCTCTATATATAATGAGTGGGAAATGGGGCAAAGAAAGACAAAGATAAAAAGATGATGAGGGGAAGTAACATAGAATAGATAGGGTTTGCAGAATTTCACTAAGCCTTTTATGATAACAGGATACTCTAATTATTCCAAAATCACAGTTGGAAATAAAAAGTGATTATGAGTTTATAGGGGAGAGAACAAAAATAAAAGCAAAGACATTAAATAGGTATTTAACATTTGTGTACATATTTAGTGTAGTAAAGTTGACAAAAAACAAACAGATGATGCCCACAATTAGTTCAAAAATTAATTATTTTAAGGAAACATAATATTTTTAACAATGTAATTTGATGTTCAAACATCCTAATTATAACTTGAACATTCCAGTGTTCTCTTAAAAACATATAAAACTCTATCCCAAAGTCCTCACACTGTGTGGTTATTTCCCATAAATATATTTGATAGAAAAAGGAGACATGCTGCTCGTTCTATTAGAGCCCACTGACCTGATTACCATTTTGGGATTTTCTAAAAATGTCATGAAAACAAAGTGGTACTGACAACATAATTAGGTTCCTATGATTTGTGGTTTGTACAGACTATACAGCTAACCCTAACTATATTAAATTCATGAATTACACAGATTGAACAAAATGGAGTTATACTGATTTAAATAAGTAGCAGAATTTAAGTCAAACATTGCCTGTCTGAAAAATGTATTGACTCTGAACAGATTAAGTGCATAAATTAATGGTGATTTACAGGGATTACCCACATAATAGCTTGTCACTTGCAATATGAAATGAAATTTGAATTAGGTGTTATTTTTACAAGCAGCATTTGAAGCAGATTGGTACCAACAAATCTGAAATGACTTAAACCATACATTGACTGTCTAGTCAATCAGTCAGACAAGAAAGAAACCATTTAAAGAATTAATATAGGCCAGTGATGATCATACTAAGTGCTGGGGATACCAAAAAAAGAATAAGGGGCAGCTGGGTAGCTCAGTGGAGTGAGTCGGCCCTAGAGACAGGAGGTCCTAGGTTCAAACCCGGCCTCAGCCACTTCCCAGCTATGTGACCCTGGGCAAGTCACTTGACCCCCATTGCCCACCCTTACCAATCTTCCACCTATGAGACAATACACCAAAGTACAAGGGTTTAAAAAAAAAGAATAAATATTGTTCCTGACCTCACAGTGTTCACATTACAATGGGGAGACCACATGTAAATAATTATATATATATATATATATATATATGATCACCTCAGAGGAAAGACCTTAATGGGGTGAGTGGGAGGAACACTGAGAACATTATCCTATCAAAGTTCAGACTTAAGTTGAGCCTTGTAAAAAGCCATGCAACTTAACAGTTTGAAATTAGGACAGGAAACATTCCATACATGGAAGACAAGCAGTGCAAAGGTATAGCACTGGGATATAGAGTTCCATTGTGAGAAAGAAGGAAAGCTTGTCATGATGATCACAATGATCAATGAGATGAGGGAATAAGAAAAGTTCAGCCACATAATAGTCTGATATTGATTCGTGACAAAAGAAGTTTTTTCCCATCATTTCTTGAAAACGAAACTTCCACCATCAGTGAAGACCAGCAAGTATTCTGAAATTAATTTCTTCTCAAGACGCTGAGAAGATAATAACTTGCCCTCATCCCCAAACCAAGTATGTGGCAAGAGAAAATTAATTGAATCCAGTGTAAAAATCAAAATTGGTTTGCCTATAAATGTAAGGGGAGAAAATTGGTTTGACTAAATATAAAAGTTTAAAAAATGGGATTGTGGTTACCGTTTATAAAAAATAATTAACCCCAAATTCAAGATAGCTGTTAGTAGCTTTTAACAATTTGATATAATATAAATATAGTAGAAGAAGAGAAATGCAGGAAAGAAGTAGAAAATACTGCCTAGCTAGATACCCTATAATTACTGTCCAAAGAAGTCCAGCTCACCACCTGGCATGAGCTACCTCAAGTCCTGATCTGCATGTGGAGTCATGGTAGTCTCTTAAGCCAAGAGTCCTGTTGGTGTCTTCAGCAAGGGTTCTATCAATGCAAGCCTCTCCAGTCACCCATCCAGCAAGCCTCTCCAGTGCAGCAATCTTCAACCCAGAATGAACCCATGAAAAAGGTCTCTCTCAAAAAGCCCAAGAATCAATCCACAAGAAAGTTCTTTCTCAAAAAACCAGGAATCCATGGATCTTCTTTTGGGTTTCGCCTTTTACACACCTTTTTCCATGTCACTTTCTGTCTCTCTGCCTCTTCACAGGAACTAATCACAGCCTTTCAATTTGCTTAGTACTGCCCAGGGGGCAGTGCTTGTGGCCTTTGGGGTTGAGAACTTTTTCTGTTAGTGATTTTCTTAGTGTTAAGTAGAGGTACTTTAAGTTCTTGATTGATTAATTCAAAATAGACAAAGAGAGTTTTAATTCTCTCCTAACACCAGGTTATTTCATACACCATTCCAAGAGACAGTCTTTTTTTTTCTGAGACTGATTAAGAATGTAATTTTTGAATTATTCTTTTATAGCCCATACCTCAACATAGGTTTTTGGTCATTCAACTGAAGCAAAGGTAGAATAAGTTCACTTACTCAAAATTGAGGAGGATAAATTCTTCAGAGAGAGGAAAGCTTAGCCATTGGAAAGAATTATTCAACCTTCTATAAAGAAATAGGTTGTACAGATCTTGTTCTTTGCATGCATACAAACATCTATGCATATAAAATGAATATAGAGAAATATAGTTATAGTTATTTGCAAGTTCTTTCCCCTATTAGAATATGAGAACATTGAGGGAAGGGATAGTTGTTTCCTTTCTTAGTATCTCTAGCTTTTAACAAAGTATCTGGTACATAGTGAGCGTGTGTTGACTAACATAATCCAAAAAAATCATTGGACTTTAAATAGTAGAGACAGGATTTGATTCCATGCCCTCTAATTCTTTTCATTCTAAGCTAGTGGTTCCCAAACTTTTTTGGCCTACCGCCCCCTTTCCAGAAAAAATATTACTTAGCGCCCCCTGGAAATTATGAAACTATTTATTGAACTCAGAATAGAATGTAATACAAAAAAAGTGTGGCCATCACTGCCCTCCTGGATCACTGCAGCACCCACCAGGGGGCGGTAGAGCCCACTTTGGGAATCACTGTTAAACCTTGACCTTCTATCTTAGTATGAATTCTAATATAGAAGAATGACAAAGTCTAGGCAATTGGGTTTAAGTTACTTGCTGCAGGTCACACAGCTAGCAAGTATCTGAGACTAGTTTGAACCAAGTTCCTCACAGTTCCAAGCCTGGCCCTCTATCCACTCTGCTACCTAACTGCTTAAACATGGGTTGTGAGTCTTAGAAGGCCTTAGGTGGAATCCCAGCTCAATTACTTATATATATAGTAATTTAGAATTTCCACAGAAGTTTCCAATATGCCTTGAAATATTTAGTAAATAACTTAATAGGAAAGAAAAAAATTATAAAGTCCACAGCAGAAGTAAGAAATATAAAAAGCTTAGGCTAGTTAGATTTTAATAAGGTCAGAAGATAGCTAAAACTCACAATAAAGTTATTTGTCAAAACTGACATCATTAAGGAAAAAAATGGAGATGAGGGGAAAATAAGATCTTGCCTTTGGAGTTAAGCCAAGTTTCTTCTAATTGTATTATAAAAAAAAAAAAAGATATTTCTTGATTACATGAGAAATGCTAAGACAGTAAGTTTCCTGAAAATTTTAAGCTAAATTTCACAGTGGCCTCAGATTTATAGGTTTACCTGATTTAAGAGGTTTCCATCTGCATGCTGTATGTAAGACACCAGCACCTGCATAAACCTATGGATAGAAACCATATGTCCTCGTGATATATTTAGTAATTTAGGGTAGTTAGCCTCTTAAAATGCCAGGTGCATCTCACCAGTGGACAGGATTATTTCATGAGTGACTTTTTCTCAATGCCTTTTGCCATTCTTTGTCTAAAGCATTTCTATCCAGGGTAAATAAGCAATCCTGTCTCTATCTATGTCCCTTCATTAACCTTATCAGATTATAATATGGGTAAATATTCTGAATGAAAAATTATTTTAATTGCAACATGATATGTATATTAAAATAAAACTATTTTTGTTATGTATTTACATTTTTAAATATATAGGTTTTCCCAGACAGCTGATAGGATTTACAGGTAAATACATACATACACACATATATTCATGTATATACTTATAAATGGGTTTAATAAATATGTAATTTCTTCTAGATCTATAATTTTATTGGCATACCATAATCTCAGCAGATAACTTCCTTCTGTCAATGAAGATTGGCATCTGTTCTGCATACAATATTTTTAGAGGATTGCATCACAGGCCCAAAGGTTAAATACCTTGCCCACAGTCACCTTTTATATGCCAGAAGTAGAACTTGAATCTAATTCTTCCTGACTCTGAAATGAGTTCCCTTTAGACACACACACACACACACACACACACACACACACACACAATTTCTGAAGAATTCTCCTTATGTTTAACAGACATACATTAAATGCTATGTCCTAATTAAGATAGAATAAATAGTGATGTTTTTAACATATCTTAGTATTAAATACTGGATTATATGAAAGAAAAAAGAAATCCTAGATGGCATGTACAATTAAATCAAGATTATATTGTTGTTGTTGTTGTTGTTGTTGTTGCTGCTGCTGCTGCTATGGTCCTAGCTGGTGATTTCCACAATATGGTAAGCTCCTAAAAAGTAAATTTTCCCAGCAAGGTAGATTGTTAACATATATGTAACATACAGTCTTAGAGAATTTGTCCAAGGCTGACCATCTATTCACTCTGTCATAAGAGGGGAAAAATACAGAATCAATATTCAGAATTTAAAATAGGATAATGAAGACTGCTTGCTTTCCTATTATTGGTTAAATGAAAAGATATCTCTGAAACAAATTTTTATTAAAATTTCGAGTTCAGTTTTTTACTTTCCCAACTGACTTAATTACATGTATAAAATGTATGATAACTAACAAATTAATTAATGAGAGCCAAAGGGATGTTAATAGAAAAATAAGTAATTTAGGAAGTAAGCATTTTATGAAGAGGGAATAGGAAGAACAGTTTTATATATAGTAATTTCCATTACATTTAAATCTGGAAGAGAATTGACTGAAAATCTTATTCTGAGGTTCTTAAGATTCTTTTTGTGTATCAATAACTTCTTTGGCAATCTGGAAATTCCTATGGACCCCTTCTCAGAATAATGTCTTTAAAAATTAATTATGTTGAAATAATATTTATTTTAAGTATATAGATCCCAGATTAAAACTGCTTTTCGCATCTATCTCTTTGTTTAGCTAAATATGAGCTAAATATACTAACGTTATTTTAGCTAAACCCATTACTGGATCTCCCAGAGGTTAAAAAAAGAAATTAAAAGAATCAATTGTCTGTATTGACTATGAAAAGATTTTGCCTAGATTCCAGAAAATATTCCTCTGCCCTGTAGGGCTAAATTTTAAAGAAGGCAATAAAATCTGAAGAATCAGAGATCTATTTCCAATCACTCTAGCCTTCTAAAGAGAATCTTTCAAGTGTCCATCAATTGCCATAGCCTCTGTCCAGTCAGTCAGCCAATACTTCCAGCTGTCACTCTTCTCCCTCTCCTAAGACCATTATACACATGTCACTTTGTGCAGTTCAGCAGGGACTCTTAGATCTTTGGGTTTGTTTGGCTCATAGGGAATGTACTCAACTGTGGTGTCTCTGTGTGGTGTTTTTTAATTGCATTCTCCTTGCCCTGATTAAAGATTTATTATTATAACTATTCAGATAGTTCTGATTTTTTTTAAGGTTGGCATATTTGGAGGCCCCACTGAGATTTCAAAGTCCCCTTGACTTGGTCGCCTTCTGAATGGACCTCCAGACACATGATATTCCTAAGAATCCATTGAGTTCCAATTTAGACTTGACTTGACAGATCAGCTCTGGGTAAGTGAGTTCTCAAATACATAACTCCTATGTTTGGCTGAATTTCTTAGCAACTCTTTAACTGGGGTTTTGTTAAAAATCCTATGGCTTTCAGCTTGGGCACTTGTGAAACCAATTGCACAGACTCTTTCAATTTCAATTTCAATCCAGAGGGTGATGATGTATTTTATATTTGAGTTATTTTTTTTCCTGAAGTGAACAAGTTTATGTGTTTGGTTGTGTGTTTGTGTGTGTATATGCTTTCCTGAATAAAGCAAGCTATTTGTTTCTCTCTATGTTTATCCTATGAGAAGTAGGAGAGGAGATGTTATGATTTAGATGAGTGCAAATAACAGTGAGAAAGTCATAGAAATTGGCTCTGATATTGTCCTTTGTGAATGGTCTACTCCACTGAGAATTTTCATGGTAGTCTACTCTGATAGAAGTCCCTTTTAAGGTTGACAAATGCTTCAAATTGAGAACTAAGAAAGTCAAAAAAGGAAAAAGCTAGTTGTTATATATAACTAGCATAGAAAAGTTTCAAGTCAGTTATGTTTTGTTTTGTTGTAACTTAATTTTAATTTAATGTTTTAGATTTGCAGCAAAATTATTCAGATGATTTTCCATATTTTCTCCTTTTTCTATGTAAAATTGAATAATATAATTATTCTATCAATCAAATGTCAAAAGATGAAATCTTAGGCTTTAGAACATTGGACTCGGATTTTTTTTTCCAAATTGATATAATTGGCAAAAACATGACATGGTTATATTTAACCCTAAATATGATTGGAGAAATTTGCTATTTGAAGTTAATTTGGGGGGAAGGACTGTAACTGAAATATTATAGAATCAAATGATGTCAGCAGCCCTATAGGTTGCCTTCTAGAGATGACAGGTGAAATTCTATTTCAAGGGAAATTTAAGAGAGCTCTTATGGCTGGAGCTGATTTAGGACTCTCCTGACTAGCTTCCCTTAGTATGAAATTTCAGTTTTCCATCCATTGTAAAAGGCTTCACCATAAAATTTAAATTTATGTTCCCTACAATGCTGTGTATTATTGCCAACTTTCAGTTGGCACTGGATAGAGGAGCACTTTTCCATTTTAGCTATGCCCCTCTTTTCTCCTTTTATGTTAATTGTTTTTTCTATAATTATGAAAGGTGATACATTTGTTAGGTAGATCAATTTTGACACATATAGGAACTAAATATGCAGGTATATAGAACTTTATCAATTCAAATCCTGGGCTTTTATTCTACCAGTTCTTCATTATAAGATCCTTGAAAATTTATTAAGTTATAAGAATAACTAGAAAATCCTTTAGTAGTTTGTGAAACCAAGGCATAAATCTATTTAGTGAGCTTATTAAGATTAAATTGATAAATTTAAATTTGATTTCATTAAAAAAGAGTGACCTATGATCTTGTTGCCTCAAAAAGACATCCAATCATTGGATATGATGCTTAATTTAGTATTGATCCTATAGAAAGAGCACACTTTGAAAGTTCAGAAGAGTTCAAGGGGATCTGAAATAAATTTTGAAAATAATGATTAATGTGAGAACAATATCTAATCCATTCATTCATGGTATTATAGGCAACTTCACTTATATAACTTTTCCATTCAAACTTCCCATCAAAGACCTTTGTTGAAATAAGAAGTTAAACAATAATAAGAGAAAAATTCTTCAGGATGAGTTCTGAAAGGAGGGCAATATTAAAGATTCAGAATCTCATTCTCCTTAAGGAGAAGTAAGAATTTTTAAATTTAATTTTAAGTTTTGTAATTTTTCATATTCTTCACCTTCAAATATTGCAATTGTTACCTGATATATTCTTAAGCAGGCATTTTAAGATTGTTTTGTTTCATGATAACTCCTCTGCTTTCTGCTCCATCATCTTTATAATCTTCTTCAATAACATGATGTTTCCAAAATCAATCTTCACCAAGTTCCTCAAGGATGATCAGAGGAAAACCAAAACCAACCAAAATATGAGTCTCTGCCCCAAAAGTGGTGTCATTTTTGCCAACTGCCTTTTCCAAGGCTCTCTGGAAAATTCTCTTCCTCTGACCTACTCAGAATTCCATGGCAACGTTAAAGAAACCTTCAGTTCACTTCATAAACCCTACATTTGGCTGCAATCTATTCTTAACTAGGCTAATTAATAAATGACTCATTATACTTGGGAGTATTATTCCCATTGTTTTCATCACTATTTTCCTAATATTCACAATATTCTCCTTTGTAATCATGATCACATTCTTTGGATTGACTTTTTTTTTTTTTTTTTGCTTTCATGATTCCTACAAAACCATAAGCTTTCCATATGTTCTTCTGAGATGTAGCCACTGGCTATCTAACAAAACTTTCCCTTCAGGATTCCTCAAGTTTTAGGTATTTTTGAGCTTTGAGTCACTTTTGATGCTTCTGGCTTATAGCTTCAAGAGAAATATGGAAGAGGCCAATCCCAATTCAGACTGCTGAAGGAAATGTCTCTGGATAAACATAAGAGGAGATGACAATCTCAATCATGTCCTTATTCCTCATCTTTCTAAACTAGAGTCTCTAGGGAATTTCCCCTCAGGGGAGATCTGAGCCACTGTCTCTTGGCTGAGCTGAGCTACCTTACTTCCAATGGAACAATTCCTTCATTCTCTATTGTTTGCCAAATATACTTCGATATGTCCTTTTTATGATATTTGTTTTACTATATGTGGATGAACAAGTTTCTTTGCTATTTATTATGTATGCTAATTGTTCAACTAGTATTTGGTGAGAAAGAGGTCCAACTTTCAATATTATTTCTGGGTCTTCTGTTTTCCAAAAAAAGACAAAGTGATCAGAATTTAGATTAATCACTTGGACTAAATATTTAAAGGAATAGATAGATATAATTCTAACCTCTCTTTTGAGGAAAGCAGAGTTTCCCCTGGAAACAATTTCTTCATAGTTATTAAAGTCTTCATTAAAGAAGAGGGGAGGGAGAAGAGACCAGAGTTATCTATTCTGTTCCCCTTTGGCCTACACAAAGACAGTTCTATGTGCAGGGCTTCCTCGTTATAGGTGGGCCCTCTCTACATATAGATCTCCTTCTTTATATATAAATTCTTCTGTTTGACATTTAAATTTGCTCATAGTCTGGGTCTTCCCCATATTCACAGCCTTCTTATTTTTTTATTTATGTTTTATTCCCCTCCATGCATTCTGAACTCAATAATATATTGGCCTAATTTCTTTCCTGGCCATGCCTTGCTGTTTTCCATACAAGAAATAACCTTCCTCTTTATCTCCACTTCTTCATTTCCTTGTCCTCTTTTAAGGTTCATCTCAAACTTTATGTTCTACAGTAGTCCTTTCTGGTTCCTTCAATTCTTAATGCTTCTTCTCTGTATGTATATCGTATGTCCTGAATCATTCACCCATTGTCTCATCCATTAGAATGTAATCTATCTGAAAAAAATATCTTTTTTCTTAGTTTTCTTTGCAGTCCTAATACTTAATAAATTCATAATATGTGCTTATTTACTAACTATATATAATTAACTTTGGTCTCCTTCACCCTGCTGAGATACTTTACTTTATTTTAGTTCTTCTGTAATGCTTCTTGGGCAGGTGAACAAAGTCTAAAAAAGCAATAACTCTTACATCTAAGTCGAACCTTATCCTAAATATTTTCTCTTTCTGAAGATACATACTTTTCAATAAAAAAACATAATTATGCACATACTACGCATGACACATGTGTAGCAAATAGTCGTCTCTCAGAACTAGTAAGCTTTACTGTTTTGACAAGCATTAAATATGCTACAAAAGAAATTGGAAAGAAGCCTCCTGTCTTCCCTGCCATTTCTGTTAAGAAGTTTAATAACTCTTCAGCATAGCATATGTACTCTTGGGGCAAAGCAATTGAGACTCACAATACGATTCTTGAAAGCTTTTCTTTCTTTGAAGTCTAAGAATGCATGTAAATTCCTGGAATTAATTTTTGTCCTAAAAAATGTAATTCAGTATTTCAGTTCCAAGTTTTAAAAAGAACTTATCAATTTATCTATCTAGCTATCTTATTGAATCAAAGAAAAGAGCTAGAATTGACCACAAAAGTCATATTGTCCAATCTCCTATGTTTACATATGAAGAGTCTTTGGTCCAGAGAGCTTAAATTACTTGCCTATAGCCTTGCAGGTAGTCATTAGTAGAGCAGGTACTGAAACCCAAAGTCTTTGCTTAAGACATTCAATATTCTTTCCTTTATACCACACTACTTTTCACATAATATATAGGTTTCAGAGCTGGAAGTGACTCGAAAAATCACCTAATCCAAACTGCTACATTTGTAACTTTTTAAAAAAAAATAAATCCTTACCTTCTGCCTTAGAACCGATACTGTTCTATCGGTTCTAAGGCAGAAGAGTGTGAAGGGCTAGGCAATGGGGATCAAGTGACTTGCCCAGGATCATAAAGCTAGGAAATATCTGAGGCCGGATTTGAATCCAGGACCTCCAATCTCTGGCCCTGGCTGTCCATCCATTGAGCCACTCATCTGCCCCCTACATTTTTAATTCTTAATGGAAATTTTCAGGGATTTCTTAGTCACCTAGCTAATGCTGCAACTTCAAGGAAAGCCAAAAGTGAGGGAAATGTCAATTGAAAAAGTTGGTGTGAGCTTTAAGCTGATATTAAGAAAGCAAAAGTGCCCAGATGGAAAAAAAATAGTAGTCTTGCTGTTCTCAAACATGGTCAAACCAACTGTAAAATATTGTATTCGCTTCTGTGTACTATATTTTAAGAAAAGCATTGATAATGTGAGGAAATATCCAGAGGAAAACAGCCCAGATGGTGAAGAGTATTGAAATATTTTCATATGAGAGGTGATGGAAGCTACTGAGGATGTTTAGCCTGGGAAAAAGGAGGGGAGATATAACTATATCAAGCAGTTGAAAGGCTTTTAGAAGGCTTTCTGCTTTAAAGAATTCCTTTTGTCCTAAGAATAGAGAACTAGAATCATTAAAATAATACTGTTCAGCTCCCTGCTGCTATACCCGAGAAAATTATGTTATAAACCCATACATAGGAAACTTTCATGGCATAAGAATCAATAACAATCATAGAGTTATTTGCAGTGGTTAGTTTGCAAATTAACATTTCCCTTAACACTCTGAAGTCTATAATCCTAGTGAATGTCTGTCTCTCTCATAAAAATGTCAAAAGTGGATACAAATAGACTTATGTTGTACCTAAACTGTCACATTAGATGTATGTATTAGACTACATATATATTACATATGTTGTCATTGTTGTTGTTTAGTCACTTTGCAGTTATGTCCCACTCTTTATTGCCCTATTTGGGATTTTCTTGTCAGGATTCTGGAATGGTTTGCTATTTCTTTCTCTAATTCATTTTACAGATGAGAAAACTGAGGAAAACAATATTAAGTGACTTGCCCACATGGCATAGCTAATAAGTACCTGAAGCCAGATTTGAACTCAGGAAGATGAAACTTCCTAACTACAGGCCCAATACGTTTATCCTTTGAATTACCTAGATACTCTTATATTACAGAGAAATTAATATAATTATATTGATTTATATTGTGAACATGTTATAAACCTATGCATGTATATATAGATGTAAATATACTTAAAAACAAGCAATATATATATATAAATAAGTTGTCATATAATCAATTTTTGTTTGTTTTACACTAAAATTATGTCACTTATTGTTAATTTCACAATAATTTAACAAAAATGATGAATTTTACTATGTAATCATTTAAGTTGTTTCCAGATTTAATATGCTATTGCCTCCTATATTACTAAACCTGGAGTAGGGAGTAGGACCTCAAGTAATCTTTAATGCTGCAATATGAGAAACCCTCATTTTTGTTTTTATATTTTCTGTCACTGGTACTCAATACAATCAAATGTATATCTCCACTCTATTACTTGCTCTTTGTAAGGTCTTGAGCAACTCACCAAATCTTCCTGAACCTCAATTTCCTCATTTAGAAAATAAAAGGATCAGGACTGATGATCTCCAAGCTATATTCCCTAAATTAAATTAGTAGAACTCAGCTATGTCACTGATATACTCTTCAGCCTAATAATGCGTGGTAGAGTGCTATGTATCAGAACCTAATTCCTATGGGGGAAATGAGTCAATATTAAATCATGCTTTTATTAATAATGAGTGCAAATAGTGCCAGACAATCCCGTGAATCCTTCTACTGACTGCTTGATATAGTGTGTCAACAGCTAAACATCAAACTCCAGGTATCATTTACATCCTACAAAGCAGCAGCATTGCCTAATCTTCATGAAGGAGGCCAGACTCTACCACTATTGTGGTACTTATTTTTTCCAATTAACAGGAAAATTTCCCCAGTACCACTGATACAACATATGCAAACACCAATTAGCACTATAAAAATCCAGAGCTTCATTTCTGGAACATAGTTGCCTTGGAACCTACATCTGATTATAAAATTTTAGCATACTAGAGCAGAAAGAGACCTTAGAGATTACCCAGTCCCTCTCATTCCTTTTACAGATAAGAAAATTGAGTCCCACAGTCACCCCAAATGTCTTATTTAGATCATATAGCTATTTAGTAAATGAATTAGAAACAAAATCTTATTCTTACTCTATTCCTTTTACCCACTGCATCACTTTGGGAAATTCAGCTCCATTGGAGAAGAAAACCGATAATTGCAAAATAATTAGTCACATTTTGTAATGTGTTTATGGAAGGCAGATGTGAGCAGAATTGAGAATCACTGTAAGATGACACTGAAGATGAGCCTCAATGAGTGAAATATTACATCCGATTTCTAAGAAGTTGCACCAAAATACCAGCTAAGTTAGGAGTGGTTCCATATAAATTCAGGTAGGTTTTAGTATCAGAAATTGTCAGCATCATTCCCAGAACCAGGAGGATGATTTTCCTACTTATTTTCCCTCTCCTTCACCTTAATTTTCTGCCTTCATAGAAAAGCTAATATGCAGTGTAGATTCCTACAGAAAGGAATTTAAACTTATTTAAATAGGTTGAAAAATCTTCAAGACAAAGAAACAGATAATTAGCATTAGCTTTGGCATCTATTTCACATTGTCAAAGTACTATACTAACAAGCTCAAAATTTTTGTCACATTTCTGTGTATCCCCTCATCCTTCCTACTATTTACTCATTCATTCATTAATTTATTCATTCATCAAGCATACGAAAAATGTTCCTTATGTGCAAGCCATTATGTTAAATACCGATAATACAAAAACAGGAAACAAAAAATGTTCATATTTTAAGTAACTAATATTTTATTGGGAAGATATATGTACACAAGATTCTCAGAGAAATTAGACACTAGACCATTCTAGGCAAGAGAGTCAGTATCTGCTAAGGCTGATGAAAAAAAATGGAATATCTTTGATATGGAGAAAGGCAAGTAGGTCAGTTTGGCAGAGGGCATGAGTGGGTATAATCTAAAGGTGTCAAGATAAGTTTAGTTTACAAAAGCAGCACTTAAAATAGTTTGCAGAAGTATATCACCAAATTTAACTATTCACTCTATTATTGACCTCTGTGTTATTATTGGCTTTCATTTTAATGAGATGAAGTACTGGTATTATTTGTTTACTACAGATCATATATCTTTGTCTGCCTCAGTTCCTTATCTGTAAAATGAAAGAGAAGGAAATGGCAAGCCACTACAATATCCTTGCCAAGAAAACTCAAATGTGCTTACAAAGAGTCAGACATGATCGAAATGACTTACCAACACTGGAAAGAAAAGTGAAACAAATTAAAATATAATATATTATAGTATGTTTTTGTAGCTTTTTTTTTCTTTTTCACTTTTTATAGATTACACATGAAGATTTTATTTTTAATAATTGTTTTTTAACATTTTGCAATTTATGTTTTCTTCCTCCCTCCCACCACTTTCCCCTTTCCCACAAATGAGGTAATATGATCTAGATTGTAAAGATATTGTCATCAATACGCATTTCCATATTTGTCATGTTATGAAACAAGATGCATATTATTTGCACTAAGAAAAAATTCATGGAGGGAATACAATGAAGAGTGTTATGCTTCAATGCATATTCAGACTGTCAAGCAAGTTCTTCTATGGCTATGCAAAGACTTTTTTGTAATGAGTCTTTTGCTGTTGTCCTATATCTTTGCCTTGTTGATAATATTTAAATTATTGACAATTGATCATCATATTGTACTTTGCATAACATTCTCCCCATTCTGCTCATTTCTTTTTGAATCACTTCATATGTCTTTCCAGGTTTTTTTGTCATCATCTTTTCATTTCTTGTGGCACAATAGTATTCCATTACAATGATATACCAAAACTGGTTTGGCCATTCTCCATTTGATGGTCTTCCCTCATTTTTCAGTTCTTTCCAACACTAAAAGAGTTGCTATAATATTCTTGTACAAGTAGCTACTTTCTCCCGTTTGGTCTCATTAGGATACAAAGTTAGTAGTGGTATTGCTGGGTGAAAGGGTATGCACAATTTGATGGCCTTTTGGACATGGCTCCGGATGGCATTTTAGAATGGTTATTTAGTTTCATGACTCCAGCACCAGTGTATTAGTGTGCCAGTTTTTCCACATCTCCTCCAACATTCATCCTTTTCTGTTATTTTAGCCAGTCTGACAGTTGTGAAGTAGTACCTCAGAGTTGTTTTAATTTGTATTTCTCTAGTCAATAGTGATTTGGTAGAATCTTTTTTTATATATCTAATTTTTTGTCTTCTGAAAATTGTCTATAATATCCTTTGACCATCTGTCAATCAGGGAAGGATTTGTATTCTTATAAATTTATAGATGTAAGAAATGAGGTCTTTATCAGAAACACTTGTCATAAAGATTTTTTCCCCAGTTTGTTGTTTGCCTTCTAATCTTGGTCACATTGATTTTATTTGTGTAAATGAGTGGTTCCCAAACTTTTTTGGCCTACTGCCCCCTTTCCAGAAAAAAAATATTACTTAGAGCCCCCTGGAAATTATGAAACTATTTATTGAATTCAGAATAGAATGTAATACAAAAAAAGTGTGGCCATTACCTCCTCCCCTGGATTGCTGCAGCACCCACCAGGGAGCGGTAGCGCTCACTTTGGGAATCACTGGTGTAACCTTTATTAATTTAAGCTAGTTTGATATCTATTTTACATCTTTATGATGTTCTCTCTTATTTGAATCTAACTTCTATTCTTAGGTCTCACAGGTAAACTTTTCTGTCCTCCCCAAATTTGTTATATCATCTTTATTTCTGAATCATATCATCCTTTTGACATTACTATGGTATATGGAATGATAACTCTTCTCTAAAATTCTTCAGATTTTTTTTTACTTCATTAGAAAATCACAATATATTTTATTTGGCATATGAGAAAATAATAGTCAAAATAAGCTGTTTAAGGAGAGACAAAAATTTGCATTCAAATTAACATTTGGAAAACAAAAAAATTTAGCTGGCATTCATATTTTTAAAAAATCAAAATAGTTTGCTTTCAAGTTTGTATCAAACTTGGAAAAAATAAAAAATTAAATAGAAATGAAAATCAAAATCAAAATCAATCTTTAAATCTAGGCTCATATTTCCTTTTTGTTGTAACTTTGGTTTTAGGCAGAAGAAATTTTGCATTAAAACTATTGAATTTTGCCAAGATCCTGAGCAGGCAGATAACATTTGCCTGCCAGGGCATCTGTAAAGCAGATGGTAATAAGAGATACCATCATTAATTTCTGTGTATGCAGATGGTACTTTATTTGGGGATAATTATGAAATATTCTTTTAATAAACATACATTTTAGAGAATATATTTGTTTATTAAAATTCCAACTAGACAAAATGTAGTATTAAAAAATTTAAATATAAACAATTTCAACTTCTGTTATGATGACAAATGTTTATAAATATTAATGAAGAAAAATTCTCCTTACTCTAATTCAGCATTTATATTTTTAAAATCTTATAAAATAATAATATTATCAGGAATTGGTGGTTGGCAAATGACAATTAAAAAGGGGCAAGGATAGGTACAAGAAAATGGAGCTAGACAGATTAGTATTGGTTCCCCTAATTCTAAGATACATTATTAGATACACAGTTTGTGACCATGTAGAAAAGCATATTATGATGAACAGTAGACAATATTGGTCTAAAAATAAAAAAATATATGAAATTAATTGTAGGTATGTTTGAAGATAGTTTTCATTGAGTGAATTGCACAGGTAGGCCTTGAGTCTATATACTATGACCCTAAATCCAGTTTTCTCCTCAACAGACCAGTAATCATAAGCAGAATGTAATTCAAAAAAAAAAACATCAATAGGGATAAATGTAAAGTTACATTCCTAGTTTCAAAAAATCAACTTCCTATTTGTAGGATAACCTTGCCTGAGTAATAGTTTGTGTAAAAAAAAAAATACTGAGTTGTTTCATGAATTGAACACATCATAGGAGTCAATTGCTTGTAACATACATAAGCTGCATTAAATGTCAGTGAATAGGAAGAGGAAGGCCTCATTGGCCAAATGATATCAGTAGTGTGGTATTCAGTTTTAGATATTAAAATATAATGGTGGAGGAAATTGAAATACATTATTATCTAGAGAAGGGTGATTAAGATGTTGAGTAGTTTGAGTCATATAAAATGAAGATCTGTGGAAATGGGGGTGTTAAGCATGAAGAAATCAGTCAACAAACATTTGTTAGTTGCCTACTATATGTCAGGCAGTGTGCTAAACCCTTGGAATACAGATAAAGGAAAAAAAATGGTCCCTTCTCTCAAGGATCTCACTGAGAGTATAATAAAGAGAGAAGATGTAAACAGCTTTGTAAAACAATGCACAGAGGATTAATTAAGGATAGTTAACCAAAGGAAGATATTAGCATTAAGGAGGTGAGTGGTTTGGGATAAGGCTTCTTGTAGAATATGGACTTTTACTGAGACTTGAATTGAGTTAGGGAAGTCAGAATGAAATGATGAAGGAGAATATGCTAGGCATGAGGCACAGTTAGTGAAATACTTGTAGTGCAAATATGAAATTTCTTCTGAGTCTTTTGGTTTTTTTGTGGGAAGAGAACAAAGAGGAAGGAGTGAATCAGAGCTGCTCCCTGACACCATGAGAATCTTCTCTGACCAAGAGTAAAATATCGCCACAAAATGAATACAAGATTGAACAAACCAACAAGAAGACAAGAGTGAAACAACTTTAAAGAAAAGAAAAATCCTAAAGGTAGGCAGAAATCATTTAGGGCAGTGATGGGCAAACTACAGCCAGTGGGCCATATGTGACCCCCTGAAATGTTCTCTATCCTGCTGGAGACATTATTCCTAATCTGACAAATACAATGAGTAGGATGCAACACAATGAAACCTCAAAAGAGTTGCCTTAGAAACAGACTGTCAGATGAGCATTTCCTTTCCTTTGGCCCCCTCTTTAGAAAGTTTGCCCATCACTGATCTAGGGGCCTGGGGTGAGAGGAAAGCAGATTCAACAAAAGCCTGTAGCAAGGAGGGAAGAGAAAGCCACTTCACCCCCCACCCCACATCTGCTGTCCCAAGTTCAGAACCTAATACCAAGTTAACATTCAGACTCTGAGATCCTGCCTGGGCAAAGAGTCATACAAGCCAAAACACATCACTTGAAATTTCAAAAATATGGAGAAGTATGAAATCCAGAACCAGGCTATGCTGGATTAAAGTTGGCTGATCTGGGTGGGGTCAGAGCAAAACCAGGATTTCAAGTTAAGGACTGGGATAAGGACATAGTACTCAGTTTGGGGTGGCTGATAGTATTAAGTACTAAGTACTAAGTATTGCTCTTCCAGCCTGAAGTTCAGGGTGGAGATCCAAGACAGGGTAAAGGATATGTCTGATTGGATCAAGTACATAGCTAAGATAAAAAACTTGAGCCTAAGCCTAGGGGTAGAATTTGATCCTCCCCTGACCTGATCAAGGTTAGAAAGAAATCAAAAACTTACACCCAAGCTTGAAGCAAGTCCTTCATCCATCAGAATCTCAAGGGTCAATTGAATGAGCAGGGGGAGAGGGGTCACAGATGTCTCAGCCCTTAGACCCAGAAAATAAGCTGATAATAACACCAAGCAATGATTGAAGTTTAAGAGGGTAGCCAAACTTCCCAGAAAACAGAACTTACCTATAATTAGATAGGAAAAATGAACAAAAAACAACAACAACCAAAATAAATCCAGGTAACTCTAAAGAATTTATATGGAGACAAAGACTAAGATACAGACACAGAAGTTGTAAAAATATGGATTTGACACAAATTCTGGAAGAGATGAAAAAAAGACTTCCAAAAACAATTAAAAGAGACAGAGGAAAATTGGGGAAGAGAAATGAAGGTGGTGCAAGAAGAAAGGTAAGTGATAGAAAGGAGGAATGGGCCAATTGAAAAAGGAGAACCAAAAACTGACAGAGGAAAATTAGGTCTTAAAAATAAGATTTGAACATCTAGAAACTAATGATTTGATGAGAAATCAATAAAAAATAAAGTATAATAAAAAGAATAAGGAAAACATGAAATATCTTATTGGAAAAAAACAACAAACTACCTAGAAAATAGATTTAGGAAAGACAATTTGAGAATTATAGAACTAACTGAAAGCCACGATTAAGAAAAAAAACCTAGAACATCCTATTAAAAGAAATTATCAAAGATAACTTCCCAGAGATACTAAAACAAGAAAATAAAATTGAAATGGAAAGAATTCACACATTGCCTCCAAAGAGAAATCCTCAAATGACAACTTTCAGGATTATAATAGCTAAATTCAAGAGCCACCAAGCTAAGGAGAAAATTATTCAAACAGCCAGAAAGAAATCATTCAAATACCATGGAGCACAATGAAGATCATACTGGATCTATCAGCTTCTATATTAAAGGATCAAAGGGCATGAAATATAATATTCAAGAAGACAAAAGGTTTGGGTTTACAACCCAGAGTCACCTATACAGCAAATCTGAGTATATTCTTTAAGGGAAAAAATGTTCATTCAATAAGATAGAAGATTTCCAAGCATTCCTCAGGAATAAGCCAGACCTAAACAAAAAGATTTGAAGTCCAAACATGAGATATAAGAGAAGCCCAAAATGGTAAATAAGAAAGCAAATTTAAGGGACTCATTAAGATTAAAATGCTTATGCCTACATGGAAAAATTATTTTTGTTATTCTCAAAAATTACTCTTAATAGTAAAGAAGATAGAAGGAACTTACTCAGAAAGAGGGTGAAGTAAACTGATTATGATGGCATGATATATATGATGTATATAATGATATATGATGATATGATATATATGTAAATGTGGTAATAGGGAATGATGTGTATATATGATATGATACATATGCATATGAATATATAAAAAATCAATCAGGGCTGAAAGAGAAAGTTGTACTGAGAGAAAAGGGAAGGGAGAGATAGAATGGGATAATTATATAACATAAAGAAGCATGAAAGATCATTATAGAGAAGAGAAGATACAAGTAATAACAGACAATGCTTAAACATTACTCTCATCTTAACTTGTTCAGAGAGGGAAAAACAAGTATACTCTGTGGGGTATAGTATTCTATCTTACCATACAGAGAAGTAGAAGGGGAATAAAAAAAAGTGAAGAGGGATGTAATTTGAGGGAGGAGGAAGTTGGAGGGACAAAAAGCAAAATACTGGTGAGGAAGAAAATAGAGAAATGGAAGAAAGTGGGATGTAAAGGGGATAAAAGGATGAAGGGCAATACACAGTTAACAATCATAACACTGAATATTAATGGAATGAACTCACGCATTAAATGGAAGTTGCTAGCAAAGAGGATTAAAAACCAGAAACCTACTATATGCTATTTACAAAAAACCTATCTCTGAGTGCTTATATCAACAAAATGGAGAGGGGGGAGATCAATGAATTGGGCTTACAACTTAAAAAATTAGAAAAAGAACAAATTAAAAATTCCTAGATACAAATGAAATTGGAAATTCTAAATATTAAAGGAGAAATTAATGAAATTGAAAGTAAAAGAAGTATTGAAATAAATAAAACTAGGAGCTGGTATTTTGGAAAAAAACAAATAAAAGAGATAAAGACTTGGATAATGTAACCAAAAAAAGAAAGAAGATAATCAAATGAACAGTATCAAAGATGAAAAGGGTGATCTCACCCCTAATGAATAGGAAATTAAGGTAATTTTTGAGAACTATATTATCCAATTATATGGCAAAAAGTAAGTCAATCTATATGAATTGGTTGAATATTTGCAAAAATATATGAATTGTCTAGATCAGTGGTTCCCAAACTTTTTTGGCCTACCACCCCCTTTCCAGAAAAATATTACTTAGCACCCCCTGGAAATTATGAAACTATTTATTGAACTCAGAATAGGATGTAATATAAAAAAGGTGGCAATAACTTCCCCCCTGGATTGCTGCAGCACCCACCAGGGCATTGTAGCGCCTACTTTGGGAATCACTGGTCTAGATTAACAAAGGAGAAAAGAAAAATACTTAAAAATCCCATCTCAGAAAAAGAACTTCCTATGAAAAAAAATCTCCAGGGCCAGATGGATTCAGAAGAAAATTCTATCAAACATTTAAAGAACAACTAATCCCAATACTATACAAACTATTTGACAAAATACGCAACGAAGGAGTCTTACCAAATTCTTTTTATGACACAAATATGGTAGATTCCAAAGCCAGGCAGAACAAAAATGGAGAAAGAAAATTGCAGACCAATCTCTATGATGAACATAGAAGCAAAAATCTTAAATAAATTACTAGCAAGGAGACTACAGCCATGTATCACAAGGATTATTCATTATGACCAGGTGGAATTCATGCCAGAAATGCAAGGCTGATTCAATATTAGGAAAACCATCCACTTAATTGACCATATCAAAAATCAAACCAACAGAAATCACATGATAATCTCAATAAATGCAGGAAAAGCCTTTGAAAAATACAACATCCATTCCTATTGAAAACACTGGAATGTATAGAAATAGAAGGAATGTTTCTCAAAATAATAAACAGTATATATTTTAAACAATCAGCAACTATCATCTGCAATGGGGACAAGTTAGAAGACTTCCCAATAAAATCAGGAGTGAAGAAAGGATTCTTGTTATCAACTCTATAATTTAATATTGTACTAGAAATGCTAACAGTAGCAATTACAGACAAAAAATAAATTGAAGGAATTAAATTAGATAATGAAGAAATTAATTATCATTCTTTGCAGATGAAAGAATCCTAGAAAATCAACTAGAAGACTAATGGAATTAATTAACATCTTTAACAAAATTGCAGGGCACAAAAAATACCACACATAAATCATCAGCATTTTTATATCTCTCCACCAAAACAGCAGCAGAAGTTAGAAAGAGAAACTCCATTTAAAATCACTCTAGACAATATAAAATATTTTGGAATCTTTCTAACAAGACAAAAACAGGAATTATATGATCACAACTACAAAACACTTGTCACACAATTAAAACTGAATCAAAATATTTGGAAAAAATATTAATTGCTCATGGGAAGGACAAGCTTATATAATAAAAATGAACATTCTACACATTAATGTACTTATTCAGTGCCATACCTATCAAATTATCAAAAAAATGTTATAGAATTAGAAAAAAATTATAAAAAGTTCATCTCAAAGAACAAAAGATCAAGAATAACAAGGGAAATAATGAAAAAAAATTGAAGGATGGGGGCTTAGCAATACCAAATCTTAAACTGTAATATAAAGCAGTGGTCATCAAAACAATATGATACTGGCTAACAGATAGAAGGGGGAACAATTGAATAGACTTAGGGTAAATGACCTCAATAAGCTAGTGTTTGATAAACCTAAAGATCCTAGTTTTGGAGCTAAGAATCCAGTATTTGACAAAAACTGCTTGGAAAATTGGAAAACAGTATGGGAGAGAATAGGTTTAGATCAACATCTCACACCCTATACAAAGAAATTCAAAATGGCTAAATGATTTAAATATAAGGAATTAAATCAATAATAAATTAGATGAACATAGAATAGTATTCCTGTCAGATCTGTGGGAAAGGAAGGAATTTAAGACCAAGTAAGAGACAGATAAGGTTTAATTTCCCATATAAATAAGAAACTAAGTCAAATTTACAAAAAAATCAAGCCATTCCCCAAGTTGACAAATGGCCAAGGGATATGATTCTCGGATGAAGAAATCAAAACTATCAATAATCACAGGAAAAGTGTTCTAAATCTCTAAAATTAGAGAAATGCAAATCACAACAACTCTGAGGTATCACCTCCCACCTAGCAGATAGGCCAATAAGGCAGGAAAGGAAAGTGATAAATGTTGGAGGGGATGTGGCAAAAATGGGGCACTAATATACTGATGGTGGAGTTGTGAATTAATCCAACCATTCTGGAGGGCCATTTGTAATTATGCCCAAAGGGCTTTAAAAGATTATCTGCCCTTTGATAGAGCCATACATACTACATCTTGGTTTGTACTGCAAAGTGATAATAAGGAAAAATACTTGTACTAAAATATTTATAGTCACACTCTTTGGGGTAGCAATAAAATTGGAAAATAAGGGGGTGTTCAATTGAGGAATGGCTGAACAAATTGTGGTATCTGATGGTGAGGAATTATATTGAGGTGAAAGGAATGATTAACTGGAGGATTTCTATGTGAAATGGAAAGATCTCCAGGAATTGATGCAGAGTGAAAGGAACAGAACCAGGAGAACACTGTACACAGAGACTGAAACACTGTGGTACAATCAAATGTAATAGACTTTTCTACTAGTAGCAATACATTCATCCAGGACAATCTAGAGGAACTTATGAGAAAGAACTGTGGGAATAGAAAAGCAGAAGAAAAACATATGATCAATCACATGGTTTGATGAGGATATGATTGAGGTATTGCTGTTAAAAGGTCACTCTATTGCAAATATCAATAATATGTAAATACGTTTTGAACAATGATACGTATAACCCAGTGGAATTGCTTGTCAGCTCTGGGAGGGGAGAAGGATGAGGAGTAGGAAAAATTATGAATCTTATAATCATGGAAAAACATTCTAAATAAATAAATAATAACAACAATAATAAAGATGAAGTTTCTTATTCCAGGGTTACTGGATCACAGAGTAAATAGGATGTATAAGGTATAATAAGAGAGAACAAGTAGATTGGTATCTTAGGAGGTGAAAAGACAGAGAAGTGGCATAGCTGTTTTCCCATTTTAAAAAATCTAATCATAATAAGATTTATTTAAAACCTAAAGGTTAGAAAATGCTTTACAAACATCCCATTTCATCCTCACAACAAACCTGGTAAGTAAGTGCTATTTTTATCATACTTATTTTATACATAATGATGCAGAAGCCGACTGTGGCTAAATACCTTGCACAGGGTCATACTCCAACTAAATATTCCAGCATTCTATCCACTATGCTAAATTATTAGCTTTACTTGCAACAGTTTTATAGAAGTATGACAGAATTTACAGAGAAGTACATTTAATCTAAATATATAGGAAAAAATTAAACAAAACCAAATTTCCTCCCACTTAGGATGGTAACAAAATTGATTAAGTTGACTCAATGTGTAGTGTGTATTAATTTTTTTAAAAGAAAATATTAGAAAACCACTTTCTATGGATGCCTAACAATTTCTCTTAAGTCCATGTTGGATTAAATATCAGAAGTTCCTTCAATGTGAATGGAAAACTATCAGCATGTGTTTATATGTATCTAGAAGATTATTATCTTCCTTCCTTCTTTTCATTCTCAACAAGAAATATTTCCTAAGAAGTTGTCCTGAATCCAACTTTCCCCAAATGCTGTTTATTCTATGACTGTTTCTTTTATGCACAGGTTCCAGTGAAGGCATATGGAACTCTGGTACTTCCCTACAGGGCCTGAAACAAACTTGGATATTACTGTACAAAATACTCTCTTTCCCATTGAAACTACATTGTCCAAATGACTCATGGTAATAATTGATCTATAACATAACTTAAATTCTCCAGTTTTAGGTACTACATTTTATATGTTTACTAATCAAAAAAGTCACCTTTTCTTAGTAAATGAATGAATTTCCATTCTCAATATTGAGATAGAGAGCCATTGACATTTCCTTGGTCCAGAGATGGTAAAGTTACAAAGACTTTCAAATTTGTAAATCATTAAATTGTTCTGAGAACATGTGAACAATTCTTAACTCTGAAAAGACAAAAAACAAAATCCCTACCTGCTGAAACTGTCATCAGGAATGGATCCCTCTATACTACCTCTCTTAATAATAAAAACTCAGTGACATTAATTTATCCTGTCTTTAATCTGCAGCTATCTATTTGACTCTTCTATAACACATTTATTTTATTAAACAGTTTGTCAAGCTTTTTAATTTAATATTTATGTTGTTCTAAAAAATGTACTCCCTAGTTTTCTACCTCTTATCTATTTTATAAGTAATTACATATCAAGAAACTGAAGTTTTATTTTTAAACAAAACTATTCAACAAGTCTGTACTTTTCTTCAGATATATTTGCCAGTCTCACTGTCTTTCATGAGAGAACACCATGTATTAGGTATATAATTCAAACTTGAATAGACAGAGGATTCGCAGCTGAACAATCATGTCTTCTGACTCAGCTAGCTACTCAAATTCAATAATTGTCCACTTAGTATTTCCTGCTTTTATTTCTTCCCCCTAACAATAGTCTTGCCTTAAATTATGGAAAAGTGAAAGAGAGAGAGAGAGAAAAAAAGAAACAGAGATAAAGACAGAGAGAGACACAGAGACAGACACACACACTGACAGACACAGATAGAGACAGTTAGAGACAGAGAGGAGAGAATACAAAACATGTTTCAGGCTGTAGTTCTGTCATTTTAGTTGTGGCTGAATCTTCGTGACCCCATTTGAGGTTTTCTTGGCAATGATACTGGAATTATTTATTATGTCTTTCTCTAGCTCAGTTTTAAAAAAAAATATTTATTTATTTAGAATATTTTTTTTCTTGTTTACATGAATCATGATTTTTGCCTCCCACCTCCTAGACCTGACAAGCAATTCCAGTGGGTTATTCATGAATCATTGTTCAAAACCTATGTACATATTATATATATTTATATATTTTTATCTTTTTAACTCCTATAACCCAAACATATCTCCATTGTACCATGTGATCAACCATATGTTTTTCTTTTGAGTTTCTACTCCCACAGCTCTTTCTCTGGATGTGGATAGAGTTCTTGGTCATAAATTGCTCGATGTTGTCCGGAATTAATTCATTGCTACTAGTAGAAAAAAACTGTTATGTTTGCTTGTGCAACAATGTATCTGTTTGTGTGTATAATGTTCTCCTGGTTTTGCTCACATGGGAGTTCTCAGTTCATTATTCCTTTCAGGACAGTAATATTCCATCACTATCAAATACCACAATTTGTTCTAGTAAAATGTTAAATAATGGAGGTGATAATGAGCATCCTTGCCTTACTCCTGATCTCATTGGGAAGGTTGATGGTTTTGAATATATACTGTTTATTATTTTTAGGAAAGGCCCAAATATTCCTTTACTTTCTAGAGTGTGCAATAGGAATGGATATATTTTGTCAAAGGACTTTTTTCTATCTATTGAGATAATCATGTGATTTCTCTTGGTTTGGTTATTTATGTGGTCAATTATGTGGATGGTTTTCCTAATATTAAACCATCCTTGCATCCCTGATATAAATCCCATCTGATCATAGTGGATAATCCTTGTGATAACTTTCTGTAGTCTTTTTGCTAGTAGTCTATTTAAGACAGTTGCATCTATATTCATTAAGAAGATTGATCTGTAGTTTTCTTTCTCTCTTTTTGGTCTCCCTGACTTTAGAATCAGTATCATATTTGTGTCATAAAAGGAATTTGGTAAATCTCCTTCTTTGCTTATTTTGTCAAATAGTTTGTATAATATCAGGATTAGTTGTTCTTTAAATGTTTCATAGAATTCACTTGTGAATCCATCTGGCCCTGGGAATTTTTTCTTAGGGAGTTTCTTTATGCCTTGTTAAATTTCTTTTTCTGAGATGGGATTGCTTAAGTATTCTATTTCCTGTTTTTTTAATTGAGGTAGTTTATATTCTTATAAATATCCATCCATTTCACCTAGATTTACATATTTATTGCCATGTAATTGGGCAAAATAGCTCTCAATAACTACCTTAATTTCTTCTTCACTAGAATTGAAGTCACTCTTTTCTTTGATATTATTAATTTGATTTCCTTCTTTCTTTGTCTGAGATCATAATTGCTACTCTTCCTTATTTGCCTCAGTTGCAGCCCAATAAAATCTGCTCCAACCTCTTACTTTTACTCTGTGTATGTCTACCTGCCTCAAGTGTGTTTCTTGTAGACAACATATGGTAGGATTCTGGTTTTTAATCCATTCTGCTATCTGCTTCCTTTTTAAGGATAAGTTCATCCTATTCACAGTCACAGTTATGGTTACTGTTTGTTCATTCCCCTCCATTTTGACTTCCTCCTTTGATTCTGCCTTTTCTCTTATCCCTGTTAACCTCTCCTTCAACTTTTCACTTTTATTTATTCTTCCCACTTTCCCCTCCCTAATATTACTCCCATTCCCACCCCTCCCTTCTTATTTTTCCCTTCTTAAGATAGTGCCTTTTAAATGACCTCCCATTTTCTCCCTCCCTTGTATTTGCTCCCCTCCTTACCAACCCATTTATTACCTTTCTACTTCTTTATAGGGCACAATACAATTCTCTTCCCCAATGGATCTGACTCTTCTCTCTCTGAGCCAGTTCCAATGAGTGTAAGATTTACACTGTCACCAACCTCTTCCTTCTTTCCTTTGTATTGCTTTTCTTCCCCCTCCTACCATGAGCTTTATGAAATATATATTTACCCCATTTTAACTCTTTTCTCATTTCTCTTAGTATTTTATCCTCTTTTTTACCCCTCATTTTTTATATTTTTTTTTACATATTGTCCTATACAATTTATTCCTGTACCTTTTAAGTGTACTTCTATCAATACCAGATATTAAACTAAACTATAAAGCAGCTGTCATCAAAACAATCTGGAACTGGCTAAGAAAAAGAAGGGAGGATCAGTGGAATAGACTTGGGGTAAGTGACATCAGCAAGACAGTCTATGATAAACCAAAGGAGCCCAACTTTTGGGACAAAAAAATCCACTATTTGACAAAAACTGGTGGGAAAATAGGAAAACAATATGGGAGAAATTAGGTTTGGATCAACATGTCACACTCTACACCAAGATAAATTCAGAATGAGTGAATGACTTGAATATAAAGAAGGAAACTGTAAGTAAATTAAGTGAACAAAGAATGGTATACTTGTCAGATCTCTGGGAAAAGAAAGATTTTAAAACCAAACAAGAGTTAGAAAAAATTACAAAATGTAAAATTTTACAATATTGTAAAATAAATAATTTTGATTATATTAAATTAAAAAGTTTTTGTACAAACAAAAATAATGAAATAAAATTCAGAAGGGAAACAACAAACTAGGAAAAAATCTTTATAACAAAAAACTCCGACAGAGGTCTAATTACTCAAATATACAAGGAGCTAAATCAATTGTACAAAAAAATCAAGCCATTCCCCTATTGATATATAGGCAAGGGACACGAATAGGCAATTTTTAGATAATGGAATCAAAACTATTAATAAGCACATGAGAAAGTGTTCTAAATCTCTAATAATTGGAGAAATGCAAATCAAAATAACTCTGAGATATCATCTCATACCTAGCAGATTGGCTAAAATGACAGCAGGGGAGAGTAATGAATGTTGGAGGGGATGTGGCAAAATTGGGACATTGATGCATTGCTGGTGGAGTTGTGAACTGATTTAACCATTCTGAATGGCAATTTGGAACTATGCTCAAAGAGCATGAAAAAATTGCTTGCCCTTTTATCCAGCCATACCATTGCTAGGTTTGTACCCGAAAGAGATCATAAGAAAAAGACCTGTACAAAAAATATTTATAGCCGGGCTCTTTGTGGTGATAAAAAAAACTGAAAAACAAGGGTATGCCCGTCAATTGGGGAATGGCTGAATAAATTGTGGTATCTGCTGGTGATGGAATACTATTGTGCTAAAAGAAATAATAAACTGGAGGAATTCCATTTGAACTGGAATGACCTCCAGGAATTGAGGCAGAGTGAAAGGAGCAGAACCAGGAGAACATTGTACACAGAGATTGATACACTGTTGTAAAATCAAATGTAATGACTTCTGTACTAGCAGCAATGCAATGACCCAGGACAATTCTGAGGGATTTATGGAAAAGAACACTACCCACATTCAGAAGAAGAACTACAGGAGAGGAAACACAGAAGAAAAAAAACTGCTTGAACACTTGGGTTGATGAGGACATCATTTGGGATGTAGACTCTAAATGACCACCTTAGTACAACTATCAATAATACAGAAAAAGGTCTTGATTGATGACACATGAAGAAATCAGTGGAAATGGGCTTTGGCTATGGGGGGAGGTATTGGGGACGGAGAGATTAAGAACATGAATCATGGAACCATGAAAACAAATTTTTTTTTCTAAAAAATAAAATTAAAAAATAAATTTGAAAAATTTTATATATTACTACCAAAGTCTGGCAAGAAGAGATAGAAAAAGATATTCCATTTACCCTACTCACAGACAGAATAAAATACCTGAGAGTATATCTGTCAAAACAAACCCAGGAACTACATATACATAATTTTAAAACACTTTTTACACAAATAAAGTCAGAACTAAATAATTGTAGAAAAATTAATTGTTCATGGATGGGCAGAGCCAAAATAATTAAATTAGCAATCTTACTTAACCTAATGTACTCATTTAATGCCATCATAATGAAATAACCATAACATTATTTCAGTGAGTTAGAAAAGAATATTGCAATTCTTTGGGAAGAACAAAAGATCAAGAATATCAAAAGAAAAAATGGAAAAAGGTTAAAATAAGGTGGTCAAGGAGTACCAGGTTTAATTTTTTTAATATAGCAGTAATTATCAAAGCTTTCTAGTAGTAAGAAATAGAAAAATATATTAATGGAACAGAACAGTATACAAAAACAGTAAAAGATAACCTTTTATTTCACAAAACATATATCCAGTTTTGGGGGATAAAAGCTGACTATTTGGTAAAAATTGCTGGGACAACTGGAAAAGAGTTTGATATAAACTAGATATAGACTAATATCTTAGACTATTCACTATAATAAGATGAAAATTGATATATAATTTAGACAAAATGATATATAATAAGTAAATTAGAAGAATAGGGAACATATTACCTATCAGATTTATGATAAAAGTAATTTATGAGTCAACAAGAGATGGTGAGGATTGTGAGATTTAAAATAAATAATTTTGAGTACATTGAATTAAAGAATTTTTGGAAAAATAAAAAAGTAAAACAACTGTTTCCATGATTAGAAAAAAAGAAGAAAAATTTGGAGGAAATTTGTAGACAGACTCTCAGATATCTCATATCCAAAATTATATAGAGAAGTCTGTCAAAGAAGTCCCTATATTGATAAAGGAACAAACAATTTGCAGATGAAGAAATAAAATCCATATAAAGGTATGTGAAAAACGTTCCAAATCACTAGTGAGAAGTAAGAAGGGCAAAAATAGCAAATGTTGGAGGAAATGAGGAAGAATGGGGATACTAATACTGTATTGGTGAAACTGTGACCTGATCCAATAATTTTTGAGAGCAATATGGAATTACTTCCAAAATGCTATGAAACAGTGTATACCCTTAGGTTTGGCAATGCTGTTACTTAGTATGTATCCCAAGGAAATCAGGGGTAAAAAGGAAAAGAGCCTATATATATTCCAAAAATATTTATAGCAGCTCACTTATGGTAACTAAAAATTGGAAATAGAGAAGATACCTATCAAATGAGGAACAGCTAAAGAACTGTAGTATATGACACTACTGTGCCATAACTAATTCTGTGCAGGGTAATATAAAATATAAAAAAAGTCTTGGAAAGAACTATATGGAATAACAAACATTGAAATGAGTAGAATTTAGGAAACATTTCATACAGCTACAGAATTAATTTTTGAACAATAATTTGTCAATGGAAACTTCAGAGAAAGAACTGAAAAATGGAAATATGAAGGATATAATCTATCAGTGATTCCCCAGTGGGCACTACCACCCCCTGGTGAGTGCTGCAGTGATCCAGGGGGGCAGTGAGTGATGGCCACACCTTTTTTTTATTACATTCTATTCTGAGTTCAATAAATAGTTTCATCATTTCCAGGGGGCCCTAAGTAATATTTTTTTTTCTGGAAAGGGGGCGGTAGGTCAAAAAAGTTTGGGAACCACTGATCTATATATTCATACTGGGTAGAAGAGAGGCTGAGGTACATGTAAATAAATTGTATTAAAAAAATCTACAGGACATCTAGTTTAAAATGTCTAGTAGGCATTTTCCCCCATGACTATGACTTAGGAGAAAAGAATTAACTAAAAATATCTTTCTAACAAATGGAGATGAATACTTAAACTTTTGAACCTATGAAGTCACCAACTAAGTATATAGATAAAGATAATATAAGAGAAGAGCCTTGAGAGTATAGCTACTGTAAGGAAATTTTATATACTATAATATATAAAATATAATGTATGCTATATATTATATAAAATATAATATATAATATATACTATATATACTATAATATATAAAATATAATATATAGTATATAATTTTATATACTATAATATGTAAATATAATATACTATAACATGAGAGATGCATGTACTGGTTTAATCTCACGAAATCTCAAAGAATGAAACATTTCTTAATGATGGTGAAGTTCTCTAGATGACCTAATAATTTATAATTTTTAATTATAAAAATCCCTAAAAATTGTTGAATTTTTTAATTTAAAAAATTGTATTTACTTAGAAGCATTCAGAATGTCAACAAAACAGCCACAACTTTTTTTTTCAATTACAGAGTGGTATTCAGTTAACAGAACAACAATTATTTAATATGCTGCATCAAAGACAACTGAAGATGAAAATGAACTACATCCCTATATTTAACTAATTTGTGCTGTGCACCAACAAGAACCTACTTTAAATTTCCATGTCAACTTACAACCCTCATACTGTACCAGACAAGGTTAGTGCTATTAAAAATACTACTAAAGGATAGGACTATCTAAGACACATTCAGTAGTGTGTTAACTATACAAAAAGACACTGTTTAAAAACAAATCTTACACAGTCTTACATTTCAATTCTTTTTTTCATTCCTGTCTTCATTATCAGCCTATCTAATTAGATAGTTTTAGCAGGTGTCACTGTTACACATACTTTTCTTAGGGTGACATTTGTGTGTAATATCAATCTTAGAGATTCTTCTGGAAGTTTCTGTTATGGCTGAAACCCAATGATGTTCCCTTTTTTAAATTTATATTCCTCACAGGTCTGATAGATGAGTAAATGGAAGCTAGCTATATAACTGTTGAGGACAGAGATGATCTTCTTAAAAATGGCAGCAGACAGGATTCAAACTAGATGTCCAGACTGAGTTGTGAGTATTCCCCCAAATAATTACCAGGCACAGATTTGAAGGTAAAGGTTATATTAGGAAATAACAAGGAAAACTAGAGAGGTTAATGAGGATTTTAGGATAATGAAAGGTAACCCTGAACTGTTAGATTGAAGCTGCCCTTCCCCACTCACAGGAGGGGATGAAGGCACTTAACTAAAACTGGCTCTCTTGCTATTAATGAATATCTTTACTCTCTAATCACTAAATATTTGTTGTAATGAAGTTGATATAAACTAACCCTACTAAACAGGCTAATAATCCTTATGTAGTAATCACACTGGCTATGCCACTATGGCCTCTCAAGTGAACCCCCAAGTCTGGAGTAGTAAGTCGGGTGTCTGCTCACTTCAACCTCCACAAAGTAACTGCTAATTCCTCTCAACTGCCCCCTCACCCAAAGTTCTCCAGGGGGGTCCCCTGGAATTCTGGGTGAGACTGTCCCTGTATCTTTGCAGGGATTCCATGCTTTCCATCTCCATACAACAGTTGTGTACAGGAGGTTAAATGCTTTATAGACAAGAAATACTGTTCTAGAGCCATCTTATTAATCATCATCATCATCTTCCCCTTCCTCCTCCTCATCTTCATCCTCCTCCTTGTCTTCTTCATATTCCCCATCTTCTTCCTCCTCCTTCTTTTTCTTGCTCTTCTTATCTTTAAACAGCTCCTCCCTTTTTACCCACATCAGGTTTTCCTTTATCCCAGTATTTCCTCCTTGGCCACACCAAGATGCTGAAGTATGTATGTGGCTCAGATAATAGCAAATAATGATCATTGCCTTGAGATAGTCTGAATTAGAGATAATTTGTTTAGGAAGCAGATAGACATTATGGCATTGAATTGAGCCTACAATTGAATAGGCAGAATAAATTAGTCTGGAATGCTTTACATAAATATCATGATATTTTAATGATATAAAAAAGTCATTTATTTCACACCAATAATCTCTTGGTGATTCTTGATGCATGTGAATTTTGGAATATTACTATTACAGAAGTATCCTAATTACAAGTAACCTAAAGGGTAAATAAGGGGGTGAGGGTGTAGCGTATATTACATCCCATTAAAAAAGATGATGTAAGCAAAAATATATTTATGCATATTTTAATTTCTGCCTCCTTATTCCTAATTTATGCATGTTTCAGTAAAAAAAAAAGAAAAATAGGCTAGTCAGTCTTGTAGCTAAGTAAGGAATAACAGATGAATAACCTAAGTACTATATGGATAAATATGACATTGAAAGAATTAGAAGAAGGCTTCCAATAATATAGGTCAATCTTTTAGAAGGGATTAGAAGAAAACATGTAATGAACTCCCACAGAATGACAAATAGCTGCTTTCCTATTATCTTCAAACAAATTTAGGTCTCTCATGTCCTTAAAAACCAAAAGAAAAACCTTTATTTGACTATGCCATTGTCTCAGACTATCATTCTGAATCTACTTTTTTTTTTAGCAAAATTCTGAGAAAGAATTCTCTGCACTTACTATATTCTTTATCCTCCTACTCATCACTTCCCTTAAAATATGATTAATGATCTATCTTTTTACATGAAATCATTCCCTCCAAGGTTACCTGAGCACACAACTTCTAAATTCAATGGCCTTTTCTGTCACCATTCTATTTGACTATACTACAACTTTGGAACTGACTAGCCCATATATTGTCCCTTGCCTTCAATAGCACCATATACTTTCTGTTCTCCTCATATATTACTGACTGATCCTTCAATATGCCTTTTACATGATCATCATACTTCTATTTCTTTACTTATAGTGGCAAGAATGTCTCTTCAACACAGAAATCAAAATTTATCAGAATGTAACAGAAAATCAGACTTTGAGTTGCTATGAGTATAAAGAAAAGAGTGGTGACAAATATTCCCAACTTTAACTATATAGTTTTCTTAAAGATTCATTAGGTCTATACTTAGCAATCTTTGTTTTTTATCCTTCATTTTTTGAAAAGGATCATATATATCACAGGGTGATGTCCTGACTTTTTCATGAATTGGATTTAAATCAGACAGAGCTGCACAAAACTTTCAGCTTCATTCTCTCTGCCAGAATTATTAAAGTCCAGTGGCTAGACAAAAGTCAGAATAACTGTTAATGGCCTAGAATTCAGTTGATGACTTTGGCATAATCCATGGTTGACCAAGCTTTTAAGAACTACATAGCACTCCTGCTTCAGTTGTATTCATTGCCATTGGAGTAAAAATTTCTCTTCCACTCATTTCACTGAGGGAAGTCTTCATAAGCTTGGTAAAGACATCCCTTTAATTGACCTATGATATTGAGACTTGTTTGTTACCTTCAATCTTGTTCAGCCTATCTAACTAGATAGTTTTAGCAGGTGTCACTGTTACACATACTTTTCTTGGGGTGACATTTGAGTGTAATATCAATCTTTCACACAAATAATAATCTTTAAACCATGTGTGGATGAAATGATGTCTTCCAATGATGCAATTCTCAGCTCCAATTAGCACCGTGAGTGTGAATATGAGTGTCTGTTACATAAACATACCACATATTTATGTATGCATGTATAGACATTTATATACCACAAAAAGAAATACATAGTAATATATGCATGCACATATATTTAAATATACTTACACATACATAGGCATGTAAGGGATTGCTAAGAAAATAGATGAACTAAGGCAAGCAGGGTTAAATGATTTGTCCAGGGTCATATAACTAGTAATCATCTGAAATTGGATTTGAACTCAGAGTGTCTTAACTCTAGAGGCAATTCACTGTACCACCAAGCTGCCCCCAATGTGATTAGTGGGCATATAGTTATTCATCTTTTGGCAAAATTTGACACAAAATGCATAATGGATATATATTTTTATTCTTAGCTATTAAAATATGGGAAACATATCCTGAATGTAGAATATTATCATGCTGAATATCAAAATTAATTGAAAATGAAAGATCTGAATAAATGAATACGATATTCAACTTTATGAATCCCAGCCTCCATTAACTACAAAAAATCTCACAAAAGAAAAATTATGTGGCATGTATTGAATAATTATATTTAAATAAATCAGTATGAATACCAAAAGGAGATCCTTCTTCAGCAAAGAAAAGTACCTATGAAATTATAACTTAGAACACTAATAAGAGCTCATTTGGTCACCATGTTACCAGTCTGCATACCAGTCTTGATCTTTTCACTTGTGGTGGAAACCTGTCCTGTCACCTTGACTTTGCTGGCATATTTAAATTAATAAAAAGAGCAAACATTCATGAATCACGGGACCTGGTTTTAGATCTGTCTCTACCACTGACCCATTATACTTTATATGATTCTATATAATATTTCTAATCTACAATTTGAAGTTGGTTTCTGAGATCTCTTCTAGCTTTAAATATATTATTCTATGTCCTGCATACCCCTCTCTGTACCTCTCCCACCACAAAGATTCCTAAGTCTAAAGGCAAAAGATCAGATAGAATATTTAGCCTTCTACTTTGGAACATCTTTAGGTTAAAGATGAATGTTTGTAGAGACCATGTTCAGATTACTTTCTCTTCCAAATTCCTAACATAAAACTAAAATATTATGATTAAGCTCAGTGAGAAAAGGACAAAAGAGCCAAGGGAGCACTTTGGGCAAGAAGTCATCATGAAGAGCTGTACATATACAATCTAGTATTGAAGGGAAAAGGGACAAAATCACATCTGTGTTCGATCTTGTCTGCTAAGAGGCTACTCAGTTGAGAGGTCCAAATCAGTGAACACTAAATTCACCAATGTCTGAGGAGGTTGATGTATGTGCATAGCGATAAAGAATGAAGAATTAGAAAGAGACAGAGGAAATTAAAGGAAAAGATTGAAACATCAAGAATTTCATTAGGAAGAAAATTAAAATCTCAGGGCACAAGGAATATATGAGCAGATAGTTCAAAAGTTAGAATAATCGGTACTAAATGATCAGTGAGATTACAAAGCTTTCTTTTATGATGCAAATGAAAGAACCAATCCTTTATGGAACACAAGGCCCCTTAGAATTACAAAAAAAAAATCTACCTAGAAGTTTCAGATTTCTTAAAAAAATAATAAGTATAATAAATTAGGAGCAAAATATGTGAAAATTTATTTCTTTCAATGCAGGAATAATAAAAATAGATTCAATTAACCTTTTTTAAAAAAATTGCTAGGTGGAAAATTGCTCCAAAAAATCAAAGGTGAGGTAAACAGATTTTCAAGACAATAATACTTATATGAAAGAAAATCTAAGGGAAAAAGAAACAAAAGACATAAATGCTAAAAAGAACACATTGTGTCTATAAAAACCAATGTCTTTGATTTTGAAAAAAAGAATAGGTAACAGTTATTAAAGATTCATATGATTTTTGTGATGAGTTGGACTAAATGACCTCTGATGTTCCTTCTAACTCTCAAATTCAGTATTTCTATTTTATATTTCTGGTTTATAGTTTCTATTTCTGTTCCTAAACACAAGGGAAATTCCTTTCTTATTAGTATACATATGCACACATACAGGCAGGTATATGTGTATGTATGAATACAAATGTATAATGTATGTGTGTGTGAATTTTTAAAAAGTATTTAGCCCAATACTTGGCATATAATAAACATTTAGTAAGCATCTATTGCCTTCCTCCTTTCTTGCTTTCCTTTATTTCAATTCTGACTCATTGCTTGAATACACATTAATTCCTTAATAAATTGATGACTCAGTAAAGTAAATCAGTAAAGTAAAACAAAGGAACAATGAGATAAGAACTGTAAGGGCAGTAACAGAGAAATTATTAGGTGAGGTGATCAAAACTGGTGTTAAGAAGGTTTGTCCCAGT
Source organism: Gracilinanus agilis (assembly GCF_016433145.1). Lineage (NCBI taxonomy): Eukaryota > Metazoa > Chordata > Mammalia > Didelphimorphia > Didelphidae > Gracilinanus > Gracilinanus agilis. The sequence goes on from NC_058130.1 coordinate 575,366,130, forward strand.
GAGAAACAGTAATTAAAGAAATAATAAAAAGCCTCTAGGGCACCTAGGTAGTACACTGGATGGAGTGCTGGGACTGAGTCAAGAAGACTTTGGTTCAACTCTGGCCTCAGACACTTACTAGATGTGTGACCCTGGACAAATCACTTAACCTTATTTGCTTCAGTTTCCTTATCTTTAAAATGAGTAGGAGAAGGAAATTGGCAAAAGATTCATGTATTTTTGCTAAGAAAACCCCATATGGGGGTCATGGAATGTACATGACTGAAAAAACTGGGATGATTAAACAACATAAAGGCTCTTTATTTTTTAAAAAAATAACTAAAAATAACATATTAAAAGAGATAATGTAATGAACAAAAATGAAATCACTTAGGAAACAGAGGTTGGAACTTCTGAAAATTTTAGTATATTAAGCATATTATTCTAATTGCCTAATAATTCAGGACCAGGCCCCTTTCTCAGGCTAGGGCTGGACTTCAAACACAGAAGAAGACAGATTTCTATACCTTAAAAAACAATCATATAAGACTAATTAATGAAAAGAAACAGCACAACATTAGGAAATCTGATTCCTAATTGGACAAAATAATAGGAACTTTTCATGGTTGGGAGGGAAATGAGAACAAGTTCAATTTCCTGAATTCAGAAAAAGACTTATCTCATGACTCCCCAAGATTCTGTGAATAATCAAAAGAACATGGAAATAATAGCTGACTGATTAGTACAAGACCAGTTTTCATATCTGATATATAAGTTGCTTTATATGTATGTAGATGTAAGGAGAAAACTCCTTAAATCAGTTTTTGAACATGACTGTATCTAGTCAGCATAACCTGGGTCTTTGGTTAAGTGCCTTTAAATAGCAGATAGAGGTGGTCTGGTTTCCAAGTGATACATAACTAAGTTTAAACAATAAAGTTTTCTCCTAATTTCCACAGTTAAATAAACTTTTCTCATGAGACAGAATTTGGACTAGACTAATAATTGAATAGAAGGTAACTAAGGTAGCTCTAGGATTGAGTCAAAAATAGAGTCAATGTAGTTCACTCAGTTTCCACAATTAACCATTTGTTGTCGTACTACTCTCAATTTCTTCAATTTCTTACAATAGGGAAAGGAATCAATGAAGAGAAGAAAAAAAAGGAAGCATTGGGGGAAAAATATAGGTGAAAAAAATTTATTATATAAAAGTTCAAAGGCATGAATTAGATTTTGAGTTCCATCTTATACCATACATTAAGATAAATTCAAAGTTAATGCCTGACCTGAATGTTAAAGAACATACTAGGAAGAAAATAAAAAAGAAGCCAAATCACATAGTTTTTATAGGTATTATTATTATGGTTGAATAGAGTTTGTAATTATATAAAGGTTGGTTAAAGGTAATCAAAAAGTATTGAATTGATAATACAATTATATAAATTGGGTAAAATAAATTAATGTAACTTGTCTTAAGAAGATTAAAGTGACAGAATATGAAAAAATAATTTGTATTAATGATTTGGAATAAAAATCTGATATCCAAGATAAATATAGGGCTAACAAATATATAAATCAAAAGTCAGTCTCCTAGACTCCAAAGATATGTAATAAGGGGATTGTCAGGATATAATATGGGACTGAAGCTAGGTGTAATAGCTGGTAGGAATAAGGAATAAGGCAAGGCAAGGGACCCAAGGCTGGAGGTAATCAAGGACTAGGCTATAGGTAGTAGCTGGTTGGAATAAAGGATAGGCATTGTGGATAAGGGTTTGTGAATCCCTAAGGCAATATAGTGATTGAAGAAGGTACAATGATGAAGGTTGGTAGTTGAGGTAGTAGGAGAAATAAGGGAATGTCTGAGTTTAGGGGGTATAACACTGAGGTAACTAGGGTTGCAAGGGAGAGGATGAGTTAATCTAAGGCAGGCAATAGCAGCAGGGAAATACAGACTGGGACCCAGTTAGAGACAAACACTGAAGGGAAATAGGCTGAGCCCTTCAAGTAAAAGGACACTTTTTCAGAGCAAGGTTAGAGCCAGCCATGGCCAGCTTGGAACTGAGTGGAGGCTTTAGTCAGTTCACAGGAAGGGACTGGAAGGAAATATTGAAGTTAAACTTCCTTCAAAATGGATACAAAATAGCAGCTTCCCTCAAACTCCAGAGAGTATGTTATTCTTCTCTCTCTTCCTCCCTCTCTTATTAATCTACTAATGAAGTAACCAAAATGTCTTGATTAATACAAACGGGGTTTATTGTCTTCTAGGATAGATTGGCAGGGTAGAGGATACAAGGATACAAGAGAGAAAAACTATTTTTGTGGAATATTTTATAGAACTTAAGTTGGTTAATCCTTCTGAATGGATGTCCATTTATTCTATTAAAAACATTTATTTTTTAAAATAATGAATGCCTTTCAAGGATGGGTGGCAGAAGAAAACAATGGGGATAGAATCATTAAAAAATTAAATAAATCAATGAATGATATTGTTAAAAAATTAGAGAAAATGAAAGATGAGCATCATCAACATTTATAGAATGCTTGTATTACCTAGTTACTGTTGTTTGTATGATACATATCACAAAGAAAAATATTTTAGGATATAATTTTGGGAATATCTCTAGAGAAATATATAAGCACAGAGTGATTATTAATAAATTAGTAAATTTTTGTTGAATTATCAATCAATGGTTTAATTATCTGGACAAAATTATTCCTCAACTTTCTTGATCCTCAGGAAAAGATTTTACTTAATTTTTTAAATAGCACGGCCTTTCATGTTTGTTTTTTTTTTAATTTGGATTTGACAAACGAAAATAATGGTAGTGACTATAACAAGGAGGTCAAAAAATTCTACAACCCTTAATCTTGTAAAATTACTACAGACTTGTTGAAAATTAGTATCCTTTGTTCCAAAGTCATTGGATGAGAAAAAAAGTCATTTTAGAGTCAGTCAATAATTGGCTTCAAAGTTATATCTTGTCATTTCCTGCTAGGATAACTTTTGACAAGTCTCCCAAACCTGAAACCTCAGAATCCTCATCTGAACTGAAAACTTATAAAAATGATGTTAAAGGTCTTTTCCAACTCAGAAAATCTGGCCTTAAACAGAAACACATCTTTTTTTGTATGTAAAGTTTGTCCATTTTCAAAGATGACCATTGACATCATGGTGACTTTTTGACTTGTATATAAATTATATTTAAGTGAGGCAAAGTTGAACAAAGTAATCAACCTCACTCTTTCTTCTAGTCATCAAGGACCTTTGACAAGGCAAAAATCAAAGCAACTGGGGATAATATGGGATGCAGTGGATGACCTAGCATAACTAAGGGATTGGATTAAAGAAAAGTAAACTATGCTTTTTTGAAATGGAATTGAGAATAAGCCAGAAGAAGTTTCAGGATCTGACCCTTAGGGAGGGGTTAGAGGAAGCGGGAAATTCTGTGAAGGGGTTCCAACGGGCACTCTCTACACATCTCTTTGAACCTTGGAAGGAGGCAGATAGTTTTGGTGGATCTTGAGAGATTCTGGCTCCTCTGTACCCCTATATTTGAGATTTATTGTTATCATTTCTACAAGCTTCATTTACCAACTAAGAAGATATTGACACAGCAGTACTCCATTTGGCTACAGAGCCTAGACTCCTGGGGGGAGCGGGCTCTTGGGGACCTGTTCCTGATCCAGCTGATCCATTTATCCCTGTTACTCCCCTTTATTTTAGTTTATTGATTAGTGATTAGGAGATTGTAGGAGGGTGAGGGACAGTTACTGAGATCAAAGCCCCAGAAGAGATCCAGTACTGCCTATTCCAGGGAGAAATTCATAGTTGACAGAGAATCTTGACCCTTTCCCTCTATCCTCAATTTCCAAATACCTTTTTCCTGAATCCTGAATTCCTTTGTCCCCTTAATAAATTCCTGTTACTTTTTACTAGTCAGAGTTTGGAGCAGTGACCTTGAGGTGGAAGGTGATATTGAGTGGCTGAGGGGAAGATAACACTCCATCTTGAGGGGAAAAAAGTCATTTGAAAAGGGAATGGGGGTGGGGGGTGGAGGTGGGTTGGTGGGGCTTGACTAAATAGTGGTGGCTCTGTAGATTGGACCAGGTCCATTTTGGTCTCATTAGATTTCTAACATCTGCCTTCATCAACCCCACTACAACATTACCATTTTGGGCGGTCCCCACTAAAAGTATATGCTCATAGATCTTCCCAGCAGGGGGAGGAGTGAGCAGCCTTGGTCCATGTATCTCATTTAAGTGGGAGTGATCAAAATACACCCCATCTGTCATCTATACCCCTCTTCTACACTAGGAGACTTCAATTTTTCACCATCTCAAAGTGCTCCACAGAACCAGTTCAGCTATCTTCATGGTCACTGAAACAAATTGCTCTCAGCTGCCCATTTCACCAGAGAAATACTTTACATGCTTGGGGAAGACTAAAAAACTATTGAACAATGAAGTCTCTCAGTCCTCAAAAACTCCTTGTAATTTGGTTTCTGTATCCTTCACTCAACAGAAATATATCAAAGTCTGTGCTTGTGTGAATATCTGCATTTATACATAGATGCATATATATATACATATATATAAAACACATCATACATCATTATATATATGTGTGTACACACACACATATATATGTGTACACACACACACACACACACATATATAAACCCTATTTGCCTCAGTTCCTTAATCTCTAAAGTGAGCTAAAGAAGTAAATGCTAACCACTCCAATATCTTTGCAAAAAAAAATGCCATAAAGAGTGAAACAAAAGTGAAAAGGGATTGAAGAACAAAATTTATACATATGTACACACATTATATACATGTATATAATGTGTATATAAGTATACATAAGTACATATATATGAGGTAGTATCACATAGTAGAGAGCTAGCCTTGGAAGGTAGGCTCAAGTCTCATGCCTGGCACATATGGACTTTGCAACTCTGGGCAACTCATTTAATCACTCAAAGTTTTACCCAAATTTCTAACAGTATAAGTGACAAAGGAGGTAACAGAGTGCTTTGGTTAGGAAGTTTCTTCGCTCTATCAATGAAATCACAGTCATACATCTATATAGTCTATTAATGAAGAAAAGTGTATTCATATTCATCCTCAACCTATCTTAAGAGATGCTTGAAGAAGAGGTTTAATATGTTAGCACTGGGGAGTAGTTATAGGGTGAGAATGACCACCAGCATATACAAGCACTTGCAGTCACAGGGGAGAAAGAAAACCTGGTCACATTTCTAAGAGGTCAAAGAGTGCTTGGCATTATGCACAGACTGGTGCATATTTCCAGAGAGTAGTAAACATGCCATAACAGCTTAGAACTGAAAGCAAATAGATCCCCAGTGCTACCTCTGAAGGCAGATGCACAAAAGATCTTGAAGTTTTATACTGCTCTTTTCCCTTTCACTCTGTTCCTCCTCATCAGTGTTTTGCTTTTTATCACCCTCCACATCTCCCTCCCTCTGATTACTGCCCACCCAGAATAGAATAGAATTCTTACCCCAATGAAGATAGTTGTTATTCCCTCTCTGAGCCAGTTATAAGAGTAAAGTTTAAACATTGCCCATCATTACCCTTATTCTTCCTTCCCCTGTGTTAATTTTTCACACCTCTTCATGCTATATAATTTACCCAATTCCATCTCTGTCTTCCCTTTTCTCTCAAAAGGGGTTTTTAACCCCTTGATTTTTTTTGCATATCATATCATATTCAGCTTGCTTCCTCACCTTCTAAGTATATTCCTTCTATCTGCTCTACTACTAAGAATAATGTTTAAGAATTACAGATATCCTCTTTCCATGTAGGAATACATACAGTTTGACCTCATTGAGTCCCTTAAATTTTTTATTTCTTATTTACCTTGTTTAGTCTTCTTTTGGGTCTTGTGTTTATACCTCATTTTTTTTTTGTTTAAATCTCTTTTTTCCCTCTCAGGAATGCTTGGACATCTTCTACCTTATGGAATGATCATTTTTTCTCTTGAAAGAACATACTCAGTTTTGCTAGATAGGTGACTCTGGGTTGTAAACCTAGATCTTTCGCCTTCCTGAATGTCATATTCTTTGCCTTCTGACCCTTTAATGTGGAAACCTCTAAGTCGGGAGCGATCTGGATTATACCTCCATGGTATTTGAATTATTTCTTTTTGGCTTCTTACAGTATTTTCTCCTTGACTTGGGAGCTCTTGAATTTAGCTATTATATTCCTGGAAATTGTTATTTGAGGATTTCTTTCTGGAGGTGATCTGTGGATTCTTTCCATTTCTATTTTATTTTCTTGTCAAGAAAAGAATTATAACAAGGTACACCTGGAAAAACAAAAGATAAAAAATATCAAGGAAATTAATGGAAAAAAAAAACACAAAGGATGGAGGCCTAACAGTACCAGACCTTAAACTGCACTAAAAAGCAGTGAACATCAAAACAATATGATACTGGAATGNTAAACCTTAATCTTTTCATCTTATCACTTTTTCCCCCTAAAGAGTTCAGGAATCTTCTTTTCAAAATATAAATTTCCTAAAAGATACTTTATTGTACTAAAATGTCCCAAAGAAATTGCTTTGAATAACTTCAAGTTTTTCCCAGAAGAAAAAATTCATTGTTTTTAGTGACAGTATTCTATTAATGCTATATAGCTTCAAATTGTAGAATATCACAATCTCAAGTTTAGGCTTACCAAAAGGGTAACCCAGAGGCACATGGTGAACTTTGTAATGAGAGGTGGCTAACAGAAACTTTTTGATTCTGTAATTTCTAAAGGTCACAAAAAGTCAGTTAGAAGTCTTAGAATCTTCAGAAAGTCAGTTAGAACTTCAAGCTATAAATAGAGGTGAAATTCCAACTGATGAGGCTTTTGCCTTCTGGCTTTTGCTGTGGCTGGAGGCTTTGGCTTTTTGGCTTGGCTTTGGCCTGATTGCTTCAGCCTTGGCCTGTGCTTATTTGTCTTGGGGAAATTTAGATCTACCTCATTTCTCTGGACCTCTCCCAGATCTCTCCATCTACATCCCTCCCCTTCCTCTGAATTTCCTTGGGCCCTGGGTAGAAGGGAAGGCTTGGTGATTGGACATTGTGGTTTTAGTTTCTATAGACAAGTAGAGTATCCTCAAATAATTTACCCTTAGTTTTAGTGATCTGATAAAGACTTTACTTAAAAGGCAGTCAAATTTTCCTGACTGGGAAAGCAGGCTCTCTCAGTCTAAACCTCTCTGTGACCCATCCCCCACCATCACCCCTTTCCCTAGCAGCAGTTAGAGAATCCTGAACCTAATTCAAAGCCTCTGGTGAATCATTGTATTGAAAATTTAGGCAAGGGTTGAAGACAGAAGGAATTATTTATTTCTTTAGGGAGCTGTGGGCATCCATCTTGGGAGGAAGTCCTTACTGGAGACTTCCTCCTGCACCTATCAGTTACACTGATAAGGGAGGAGCCCTTCAACTCCTCCCTCAAGGGACTTAAGAAACTGACAAGAGAAAGCCCTCAAGGCAGATTTAAACACTTTTGACAGGCCCAACTCCTTTATGTCCATAGAGATAACCTTTCCTGCCTTGAAGGATCCAGCCTATTTCCCAATATCCTCTGTCTCTAGCCTCTGGTGACTAGCCTGTTTTAAGCTGCCTCTCCTGAATACCCCACCTATTCCCTCACCATCCAATATACCACCTCATTCTTTCCTTCTCTAAACTCTGCCATTCCTTTCATTCCTCCTCCTAATACCTACCTCACCTTTTATTCTCTCCCTTTAACCAGAGACTAAAAGATATTATCTACTTTTTGATAACAACTTGCATAGACTTCAATAGGTGACCAATGAAGATCTATCTTAAAGAAGCAGAGAAGCAGCATAAGAGCACTCAGAAAAATAGCAGCTTAACTATTGTGTTGAGGAATTTTAACTCCTTTCCTAAAGCAAATATAAATGTTTTATAAGTAAGACACTTCTGAATAGTGTCTGAAAATTTGATTTCTTGTTTTATATATACATCCCTATTTTCTGATAACATAATCTTCTAAGTACCCACAGTTTCCCCAGAAAAATTTCATATCTATAACTCTATCTGCCTCTGTCTTTGCCTCCCTCTGTCTCTCTGTCTCTCTCATTTATCAATCTATATGCATATATCCATTCATCTATTAACTTTGGAGAATCTTGCTTAATTCTTGTCAAATTTATCTCTTTATCTTCAATTAAAGGTATAGGCATATTAATTGTATTTATTGTTTGTTTATGACCAATATGAATACTACAAATCAAATAATTAGACATCTTATTAAAATATTTCTTGTTGCAGTTGTGAGAACAGTGATACCAAATATGGTTAAATCTTCCATTTACTTCTTCAAGCCATTCCTTCAGTTATTTTCAATTTTTCTTCAACTTTCTTTTAAATTTTGTTCACATTGATAATGAGAATATTAATGTTGATATGGTTTGTTTCCTTCAGTAGTATTATAAAATTTTTGGTTTAATACAAATGGAGGACAATAGATTAACAAATTAATGATATTAAGGAATAGTAAAATAAACATCTAGAGAGGGCAGCTGGGTAGCTCAGTGTATTGAGAGCCAGGCCTAGAGTCAGGAGGTCCTAAGTTTAAATCTGGCCTCAGACACTTCCTAGCTGTGTGACCCTGGGCAAGTCACTTAACCCCCATTGCCTAGCCCTTACCACTCTTCTGCCTTGGAGCCAATACACAGTATTGACTCCAAGACAGAAAGTAAGGGTTTAAAAAAAAAAAAACTTCTAGAAAGGTCTCCTGTATATCTGCAGTTACTCATGTAGAAGGATCTATGGGAGGACATATACAAAAATTATATGTAATAAGAGAGAGTGGTTAACAAATTTATATTTAGAACAATGGATTTGAAAATGGAACATTCATATCCCTGGAGATATATGAGATAATTCATTAAATAATTGGAAAAAAGTTTTACTACTTCAATTTATGTTTCTTTTTTATCTACAAAAATTATCAAATTAAATAATAGTCAGGTTGCTATATCTAAAACTAAGAGAGTGGAGCAGATCCCAGGGATAATACAGGTGCAGGATAGTAATCCCTCTAACCCAGAAACAGAGTTAAGCTTCAGAATACAAACAAAATCAAAGAAAAAAATAACTCTTAAATTAGCTATAGACAGAGGAAAAAGTCTGACCATAGAAAAATATCTCAATAAGAGAGAAAATCAAAATATAAGCTCAGAAGAGGAGAGCAATACAAATATGAAAATGAATAAATCTTCAAAAGAAAATGTGAAAGGATGCTGACCCAAAAATGAACCCCTAAATGACATGAAAAAATGGTTATAAAAACAAATAAAAAGAAATTTAGAAGAAAAGCAGAAAAGAAAATTATAGAAAAATCAGCAATTTAAAATAAAATCTTCCTCAAAAAGACATTTTCCTAATAAAAAATGAAATGCAATATTTCAAAATGGAAAGTAACCTCCAAAGAAAAGTAGTAAAAAGCATCAAAGAAGAAAATGACTTCTGAAAAATTAGAATTAGACAAACAGAAGCCAACAACTTCATGAAAAGTAGGAAACAATAAAACAAATTAAAAGAATAAACAAATGCAAGAAAATTTGAAATCTTAAAAGAAAAAAAAATTGATATGGAATGTACATCTAGGTAAGATAATCAAAAAAATCCCTGGATTCCTTGGAAGTCAAGATAAAAAAAAAATCTTGACACCATGTTGAAAGAAATCATCAGGGAAAATGACAGTAATGTTACTTAATAAGAGGAGAAAGGGGGCAGCTGGGTAGCTCAGTGGATTGAGAGCCAGGCCTAGAGATGGGAGGTCCTAGGTTCAAATCCGGCCTCAGACACTTCCCAGCTGTGTGACCCTGGGCAAGTCACTTGACCCCCATTGCCTACCCTTACCACTCTTCCACCTATAAGTCAATACACAGAAGTTAAGGGTTTTAAAAAAATTTTTTTTAAAATGTATCAAAAAAAAAAAAATAAGAGGAGAAAATAGAAATTGAAAGAATTCACCAATCACTTTCTGAAAGAAATCTCAAACTTAAAATTCCCTGGAATAGTATAACCAAATTGTAGAAATATCAAGTTAAGGAGAAAATATAGTAATCCAACATAAAAGAATAATTCTAATATTGTGGAACCACAATTAGGATTACATAGCACTTAGCAGCTTGTACATTAAATGACTGGAAGTATACAATATGATTTTCTGTAAGGGAAAGGATCTAGGCCTACAACCAAAAATTGGGGGATATAAGTTGTTAAAATGACTAAACAGCTGTAGCATATGGTTGTAATGGAAAACTATTGTGCCATAAAAATAATCAATAGGAAGAATTGAGAAAAAAGTGGAAAGTGACAAAACCAGGACAATAATCTATATAGTAGCAAAAATATTATATGATGACCAATTTTGAAGGACTAAACTATTATCTGCAAAACTAGATTCCAAGATAACCCCAAGGGACTCATAATAAAAACAAAATGCTATCCACAGTAAAAGAAGGGATTGTTGGAATATGATTGCAGATCAAAACATGCCATCCTTCTGTTTTTTTCTGTCATGAGTTTTGTATTGCAAATGTTATGTTTGTCTTTAGTCATCACTTGGGGTATATGGAAACATACATTCAATGAAATCACAGTCATAACCTATTCCAGACTATTTATCTCCTCTGGAAGCAGGGGGAAAGAATCTGAATTACAAAATGACAGAAAATTGTCAAAAACAGTTTCTACATGCAATTTAAAAAAAGAAAAAAGGGAAAAAAGAAATTAATTAGTGATAGTTAATATACAAACTGAGATTGGCAATTTGACTCAGATCAATTGTTAGAGATTCACATATTAGAGTATGCAAGGCCTTTTAAGGGATAAGGCAGTTTTTCAGTACAAACACTGCCTGCACATTTTTTTTCCCTTTAAGAATACTTTAATAAATCATCATACAAATGTGCCTGCTTAAGTAGATTTAGGGATTGTAGTAAATGAATTAAGACTCACACAATGGATAAGTGGATTAAAAATATCTCTCCCAAGATAAAATATAATACTACCAACACAATCAAAAGGAAACCAATAGAAAAATAGGAAAAATTTAAAGGTTAGGCTTAAACTGCTCTTACTCCTAGTATTTTTTTTAGAAACAACATTATTGCAAGATAAAAACAATGGCAATCCCATCCAATATGAAAAGAAATTTCTGAAAATTAAAACTAGAAATTTATTTGAAATGCAGATATAATGATTTTTGTGTTGTAATTATATATATATGTATATTTACATACATATATATAGTATTTATATAGTGCTTTAATGTATGCAAAATATAGTACATCTTAACTCATTTGATCTTCACAAAAACCCTGTGAGGTAGGTGATATTATTATTCACATTTTATGGATGAGAAACTAAGACAGAGAAAGTGTCCAAAGCAAATGTCTCTCTCCATTATGTCCCCTTTTTTAATGTCATTTCTCAGTGACCTGGAGGTCAAAGACCACTGAGTAAATTCAGGTATAGATAAACCCTCAGAGAAAGGAAGTTAAAGAACAGAGGAATCAACAAGATGGGAAACTGATTCCACAGTCAATGTCCCTCTGGGCCACCCAGGCAAATTAAGAAACTACGGTTGGTTCCAGAGATGTGACACATGAGAGCTAGTGGGTGGAGACCCAGCAGGAAGTGAGAGTCTTCTGGCTGGAGTTTAGAGAGCAGAAGGAACCCTTTTCAGAGTTTTGCCACAGGTCTGTCATGGTAGCCAATAGATTAGAAAGTTAAGTATCTCTATATCTCTTTCCTACTTTTCTACTATTACTTTGATTTAATAAAGCTACTCTCAGCCTCATAATTTTAATTATCATAAAAGGTTAAGTGACTAGCCCAGGGTCACACAACTAATAAATATATGATACAAAATTTTAACTAAGGTCTTTCTGACTCCAAGTCTTAAACTCTATTCATTGTACCATTACTTTTAATGAACCTCAACCTTGATCAGGGGTCAGCAACCTTTTTGGCCGTGAGAGCCATAAACGCCACATTTTTTAAAATGTAATTTATTTCGTGAGAGCTGTACAGTGCTCACAGTGCGAGCTCCTGTAACACTGCACACTCCTGTAACAACGCCTGAAAAAAATTGACTTAAATGGTCATTCAAATTGAGAAAATAGAGTCATGATTTGCCAAATGAGTCTTACTATGCATTTTTTTCTCCATTTGTGTCTAAACATCTTTGGCCTTTTTTTCTGCAACAATAGCCTTCAAAATTAGGCTGGGGAATAAGCAGGGATTAACTGAACTCAGAATTAGACTTTTAAATTGATGAATTACATATTAATTTTGAATAGGGGCTGAATCTATTATTTCATTTGCCTAGACAACTTCCAGGAATGAAACTCCCTTTACCAGGTCAGTATCATTTAGAAAAAATCATATAAAATTTTGATTGGTCAGGGGACTGAGGGGCTACATGACTAAGACTGAGCATGTTGAGGGCAGAAACATCTGATTACCAATTTACCAAGTTACCCTCCAAAAAGCAATGATATAACTCCTCAAAATGAATTCTTGGCCATCATAGCCTATAAGAAGATAAGGTGAATTAATTTAACAGCACAAAACAACTTACAAGGCAAAAGGAATCTACTGCACCAGAATGGGGGTGGAGCACTGCATTCCAGGGGAGGCCCCACAAAAATAGCAGGTTTAGGGAACAAATGAAACAGAAGCCAAGGTTTCCCCAGAACTCTCAGCTACAGGATTGGAAAACTGCTCAACAGATTACAAAGATCCCTTTGCTAGCTCTGGGTACAAGACTCTCATCATATTTCCCTTATCCAGAATCAGATCTCAGCCATGGACTGTGGTTGTAGGATAAAGAGTAGAAGCAGAATGCATAAACATTTGTAGCCACTGGGGAGGAGAGGACCCTGGTCACAGTTAAAAGAGGTCAAAGTGCTTGAGGTTACTCACAGACAAGAGCACAGGCCAAGATAAATTTAACCATACCTCTCTTTCTATTGGAAGAACTAAAAGTAAATAGATACCCAGCACTTACTCTGAAGGAAGGTGCACAAAGAACCTGAAGCTTGGAACAATGATTCCTTCAACATGATTATAGAAATTTTTTTTCTACTAAAGGCAAAGAAAAAAAAGAGGATAATGAGTTAAAAAGAGGGTGAAACTACTGAGAAAGTTATTTTGGTGAATGGATAAACTCAAACCCAGAAGAGGACAACAAAGTCAATATTGCTGCACCCAAAGTCTACAAGAAAAATATTAATAGCTCTCAAACCCAAAAACCATTAATGAAGCTTATAAAGGACTTTAAAAATAAAGTAACAGTGATAGAAAAAAATTGTTAAAAGAAATGAAAGTGATACAGTAACATAATGAAAAAGAGTCAATAGCTTATACGGTAAAGGAGGCACAAAAATACTGAAAAAATATCTTTAAAATAGAATATGGCAATTAATAAAAGAGGCCAAAAATTCAAAGAAGAAAAGAACTTTTTAAAAAGCTGAATTGACCCCAATGGGGAGGGATGGCAAACATATATAAAAATGCACAGAAGAGGAAAACTTCTTGAGAGTCAAAATTGGCTCTTTGGGAAAAGATGTACAAAAATTCAAGGAGGAAAAGAACTCTTTGCAAAGTAGTATTGTCCAAATGGAAAAGCAGGTACTGTTAGGGGAGAAACAGGATGGTTTCAGAATGCCAGGAGTCAACTCCACCAGAACAGATGATCCAAGGTATCCAGGTAGGGAGAGAAAGCTTGCAATGCTGTCCACCAGAACACAAACCACTCCCTACTCTGTGCTGCTCTGCAGGTCTGATGTCCTCTGCTGTAAACTTTCACCACTCTCCAAGATCCCAGGGAATCTGGATACAACTCCCCTAGCTCTGAGATCTCCCAGGGTCAGCAACACTTTTTGTACCAACCCCCACAGAGTCTCTCTCAGGCACAAGCCACTTCCTCCTTCCCCTGCATTCCATTCAAAATGTCCATGACCTCCAGCTAAGGCTTTTCCTACCCTGCTTACACATCTACTTTTAAACTTATGACTATTACAGTTCAAAAGCTTACTCAAAAAAAAATCATGCCTTCAAAATTAGAACCATACAAGTGGAAGCTAATGACTTCATGAGACATCAAGAAACAATCAAACAAAGTCAAAAGAATGAAAAAATAGAAGAAAATGAGAAATATCTCATGGGGAAAATCTAGGAGAGATAATTTAATAATGACTGCCCTCCCTAGAAACCATGCTTGTTTTAAAAGGGGGGTGGTGGCTTAGACATCATCTTTCAAGAATCAATAAGGAAAACTTCTCTGATATTCTAGAACCAGAGGTCAAAATTAAAATTTAAAGCATCCAATGATCACCTCCTAAAAGAAATCCCAAATGGATAACTCCCAGGAATTTTGTAGAAAAATTATAAAAATCCTAGGTCAAGGAGAAACTATTGCAAACAGCCAAAAAAACCCATACATAAATCCTGGAGTCATAGTTAGGATAACACAAGACTGAGCAGCTTCTACATTACAAAATTGGAGGGGATGGAATATGATATTCCAAAAGACAGTTAGAACTGCAACCAAGAATCACTTACCCAGCAAAAATGAGGATAATCATTCAAGGGGGAAATGTATATTTAATGAAATAAAGGATTTTCAAAAACTCGTCCTGAAAAGACCAGATCTGAATGGAAAAATTTGACTCTCAGATACATGATTCAAGAGAATCTTAAATAAACAGAAAAATATCAGAAGATATTCAATAAGGTTAAACTGTGTACATCCTTACATGGAGAGATGATTTTTGTAGCACCAAAGATGTCATTATTTGGGCAGTTAAAAGGAAAATATGTAGACAGAAGTTGAAGGTGTGATTTGAATATGATGGGATGATATAAAAAGTAAAATTAAATTAAGGCATAAAAGAAGAATGCATTGGGAGTAGGGAAAAGGGAAAATTACAAAATGGAAATTATTGCACATAAAATAGTTATGAAAGAGTATCCACAGTGGAAGGGAAGATGGAGGCTGTGGGGACAAGAGCATGTGAACCTTACTCTAATCAGAATTGGCTCAGTGATGGGAGAATATACATAATAAAATGGGTATAGAAATTTATCTTACTTTACTTGAAAATAGCAAGGGAAGGGATAAGAGAAGTGGGGCAGAGCTGAAATAAAAGAGAGCAAATTGGGGGAGGTAGAATTTAAAAACTAAAGAGGGATAAATAGGACAGAAAATAACACACAATAATCATAATGGGGAAATTTGTTTTTACAAGTTTCTCTAATAAAGGTGTCATTTTTCAAATACATAGAGAAATAAGCTGAAAACATAAGAATATATTATTCTCTAGCTTCATTTATTTGTTTGTTTGTTTGTTTGTTTGTTTGTTTGTTTGGTTTGTTTTAAACCCTTACTTTCTGTCTTGGAGTCAATACTGTGTATTGGTTCTAAGACAGAAGAGTGGTAAGGACTAGGCAATTGGGGTTAAGTGACTTACTTGCCCAGGGTCACACAGCTGGGAAGTGTCTGAAGGCAGATTTGAACCTAGGACCTCCTGTCTCTAGGCCTGTCTCTCAATCCACTGAGCTACCCACCTTCCCTAGTTTTAAATGGTCCAGGAATATGAACAAGCTGTTCTCAAACAAAGTAACTTAACCTTTCTATAATCATACAAAAAAATGTTCAAAATCATTATTAGAGAAAGGCAAATTAAAACAACTTTGATGTGCTACTCCATACCTTTCAGATTGGCCATTGTGACAGAAAAGGAAAATGACAAAACTTAGAAGGGATATGGGAAAACAGGCACATTAATGCATTTTGGGGGAATTGTGAATTGATTTAGTCATTTAGGAGACCCATTTGGACCTATGCTCTAGCTATAAATTAGTACATACCCATTCACCTAGCAATGATACTATGTTTGTAACGCAAAAAGAAAAAAAATGAAGGACCTATTTGTACAAAAATTCTTAAAGCAGCTCTTCTTAGGGGGCACAGATTTATAAACTGAGTGATATCCCTCAAATTGTGAATGTCTAAGTTATAGTAAATGAACATAATAGATTACTATTGGGCTATGAGAAATGACAAGCAGGAGGAGCTCAGGAAAAAAACAAAACATGGAAAGACTTACAAACTGAAACAGAGGGAAATAAGCAGAACCAGGTGAATATTGATAGTGACAATAACACCATAAAATGAACAACTGTGAATAAAAGATATGTTCAGAAATACAATGATCCAAAAATATCCCAAAGGATTCATAATTTAAAATGCCATCCACTTCCAGAGAAAAAGAACTGAGTCTGAATCTAGACCAAAATAAACTCTTTTTCACTTGTTTAATTTGATTTTTTCAATTGGAGTTTTTTTTTCTTCCACAAAAGGATTAACACAGTAAAATGTTTTACATTATTGCACATGTAAAAATTTTATCTATATGAGGGATTACCATTTTAAGAAGGGTAGGGCATTGTGGAGAAGGGAGAGAATTCAAGACAGTATTCTTTGAGAGATATTGAAAACTATTTTTACATGTAATTGGGGATAAAATAAAATTTTAAAATATGCCTAAGGCCATATATCCTGTAGGTTTCAGAAGCAGAACTTGAACCAAAATCCTCAGAAAGGTAAGCTTAGCTACCTTTCTAAAAGATTTTTTAAAATGATCTGTTTGTTAAAACAATACAATTTTAGAAACAACTAAATTAATATACCCTTCACATGTAAGGCTAAAACTATGCATTAAAAAGCTCCCTCTGACTCATTTCTCACTAATCTAATGAAGTCACTGCAAGGACAAGTGCAGGTCTGTAGACTTGTTAATATTTTTGTTTTCTGTATAGCCTTGACCAAATAAATTATCACCTACTGGCCAACATAGTTGTGAAAAGTCTATCAATATTTACACAGTCTATGGTATAGATTTAAATGAACACACACACATACAGAAACAAAAATGGCTTATGGGGTAAGATTTGAACTCAGGTCTTCCTGTACTCTATCCATTTTGTGCCCCTATTATTAAAGAACCTTACCCTCCATGTATATTGTGCCTTGAGATATTAGTTAATGAGAGTCTGAAGGTATTAATAATAACAGGTTAGTAAAAAAACAAAATAATAATTTTATTATCACTAATTATGTAACTATGTTCTCCATTTTTCTAAAAATTCATATCTAAGTGTTTTGTAAAATGGAAATAAAATTTCCTAAATAAATTTAGAACATTCCAAATGAAGAATTTCATAATACTTTCTTATCTGGATTTTTGTATCCACCATTTTCCCTCATTTCTTTAAATATTTATGTCTTCTAGGCTTCTAATATCATATTTCACCCAAATCAATGAGTATCAGCATAGTACGTGGGCCCTAAAACTTTCCCCCCCAACTTAACAGAGTGGAACTAGTTGCCTCCCTGACCTCCACCTGGTCTTAAAACTCACTTCCAACACCACATTCAATGTGAAATCAACTCTAAGGGAATACATACCAATGACCATGTAAAAGTTCCAATCAGATACAGCTCCCTTCCAATCAGATACAGTCATATCTCCTTCATGAGCACACAATCAGTCATTTATACATTCTATATTCTTTCTTTACTTGTTCTTCCCTCTCTTCTTTCATCTAATCTCTCCCTCACTCAATAAATATCCTACACATAATCATAAAATATCTAGATTATATTACTTCATAACTGGTCCACAAGCCAACACAAACATACTCAAGAACTTTAACTGTTCCATGCCAACCATAATCTTATTATGAAAGTCATAATGACATAGTGACACTTTTTAAACAGATCTTCAAATGAATAACTGATGTTCTTTAAGTTAACCACTATGGATAGTTGTATCTTCTGTCTGATATCTCTGGGATTTTAAGTCCTAACAGTCTTAGGTGTAATTGTTCATAGTAAAAAATTAACAACTAGCTCTTTCCTACCTATTCAAGCTATCTCCATCACACTGTTTCATATTAATATTTTATATTGAACATGTTAAATTGGATGTCCTATAATCATCTCAAACACATCATATTCCAAAGAGAATTCATAATATTTCTGCTTATAGGAAGAACAATATCCTAAGTACCCATCCTTTGTAGGCTATGTTGGTTTTTCTTTAAAAGGCTTTGAAATCATTCTTGTGCCTTAATTGGCTTGTGGGAATGAAAACAGAAGTATTGGTGTGGCTCCCTAGGATGTCTCATGTTTTCTTAACATCAATCAAATACACATGATCAACATAGGCACAGGGAAGCTATGCCTAAATGAGTCAATGATGTAATCTCATTAAATTTCCTGTGCTTGCTATGGTAAAGGAAGTCTCCCTTTGATAACTGTTAGATGTGCTACTGAGGTCTCAGTTCATTCCAATCAAAACCTGAGCTGAATCATCCTGATTGGGTCTGGTAGGGTTAATAGTATTGAACCCGAATGAGAGTAGGAGAAAAGTCATGAAAAAAGAACATAAGACTGGGTAGTCTGACTTGGTAGTGCTGATGACATGCTGCTGTTCAGTCATGTCTAACTCTTCATGACACATAGCATTCCAATATTGTTTATGGGGTTTTCTTTGCAAAGATATTGGAGTGGTTTGCCATTTCTTTCTCCAGTGGATTAAGGCAAACAGAGGTTAAATCCAGGGTCACATAGCAAGGAAGTGTCTGAGACAGAATTCAAACTTGGATCTTCCTGAATCAAGGCCCAGAATGCTATCCACTGTATCACTTAGCTAACTCTTTGACTCTTTGCTTCATTGCTGATTATACATTCTAGAGCTTTTCATAGGAAAAATTAGAGAGTAAGCTTTCCATGAGAATTTAGTAACTAGAGAAAGATATAAATGTTTTCAGTGTCTTTTAGAATGATGTTTAGAGGATGAAAAATTCTGTAAATTGTCATTTGTTGAATTTGTATATATTTTTTTGTATTTGGAGATGAAAATGAGGCCCACTACCTTTGATAGTCTTGTACCCTCATCTCCATTAGAGTATAGGTAATAGAGTTCTGTGCTTATTCTTGGCTTATGTGGATCATGACTCAGGCTCAGTAGTTGCAATTCTCTGTAGAGGGATGCCGTAGCAATACTTTGAGTAATATTCTTGCTTTGGCAGAGGAGATGAGAGCCAGCCCTCTTGTGATTGCATCTAGAAAGCAATTTTGTTGTTCAATGTCCAGACTCCTGTCTTTTTCTCAGAAGAGGGAGGGAAATTATCCAACTGAGATTCTGATCCTGAATAGAGCTCATAACTCAGTATGTATGATATTGAGTCCAATACTCAAGGAATGCTGAGGAACAGAAATAGACCAAAGCAAGGAGGAAGTTTATTAAACATGACCACACTAGACCAGAAGTAGTAGGATCAAAAATATATCAAAGTCCTTTCAAACATTGTCTTGTATAAGTTCTTTCTTTATGAATAAAGTATATACCTGTAGGTTACTATTCTAGACAAAACCCACTCCTCTCAAGATTCAGTCATATATATATAGGTTAAATTTGCCCACTAGTATTTGGGCCTGTATTTCAAAATGTGCATTACCAATACATTGTAGATTTCTATATAAATATTTGAGCCCACAGATTTTATCGACATCCCTCATTTTCCAAATTATCCTTTTCTAATCATGAGCTTTTTCCTTCTATTCTTCCAATGCTAAATTGAATTAACTTCATACCAAAATGCAGATATCAACGAGTCATTTTATTCCTTTCCTGAAATTTTCAGGCATAAACAGATTTGATCAGATTCTAAAGAATATAGGCATTAAAAAAGCTGAATGTTTAACAACACCTTAATGATGCATTCCATCACTGGCCAACAGT
Source organism: Gracilinanus agilis (assembly GCF_016433145.1). Classification (NCBI taxonomy): domain Eukaryota; kingdom Metazoa; phylum Chordata; class Mammalia; order Didelphimorphia; family Didelphidae; genus Gracilinanus; species Gracilinanus agilis. Next base: position 575,385,985 of record NC_058130.1, read on the forward strand.
AATTCCTATTCCAGCTGAGATTGAGAAATCTAAATACCATTTTCAAAAACCATTTTCTTAGCCAGCTGTTCACTGCACAAATATGCTTTTCTCTTCTGAGCTCTCTGTCTTCAATCAGCACTAGTGATGAAAACACCACCTGCCTTCCTATATTCTTTAGAAGTTTGGTTCAGGAATTCATCATCCTTAACAGTGACTTCTAGATTCAGTCTTACAATAATGTTTGGTTTCACATCAGTCACTAGGAGCAGGTAGTTATTGTCAAGTTTGACCATTTGTAAGAAGTTATCCAACACATTTAGAATGCAAGCCCTGGGAAGACAACAGATATTTCTATTGCTATTTTCAACTCAATAAATAACCTTCTCAATAGCCCTAAACAAGAAGATCTCAAAATAGACTACTTATCTATAATTTCTTTGATATTAATTAGTGACCTTTCATACAATAGGACTTGTAGTACCTCATCATCATTCCTTGGATCACAAAAAGCTGCTTGTTGTTTATATGGTATAGTTCTACCCTCCTAGCAAATGGCTTGAAATATAACTTTTTTGTTCTCTTTTTTCTCTATGTCACACTTATTTATTCCCCCAACAAACTTTTTTTTTTTTAGAAATCATGTCAAGATAATTTTTGTTATTTGTTTTCTGACATTTTGCAGTTCATGTTCTCTTCTTTCCTCTCACCCATTCCCATATTTCCATTTTGGTTATATTGTGAAATGAGATATATATTGATTAGACAAGAGAAAATATATGAAATAAATAAAATGAAGAATGATAAGCTTCAATTTGAATTCAGACTCCATTTGTTTGTTTTATGGCAGCGGATATCCTTTTTTTGGGTCATGATTCCTTGGAGTGGTCCTGGACCCTGGCCTTGTTGTTAAAAGCTGTCATTCACAGTTTGATCATCATATACTATTGTTGTTACTGTTTTCACCATTCTCCTAGTTCTATTCATTTCACCTTGCATCCCCTTATATAAATCTTTCTGGGTTCCCTAATTGCTTGATTCAAGTTAAGATTTCACTTTTCACTTTGACTTTTCACATTTCTTTAATGTCTCCTTGATGCACTTGTTTTTTTCTATCATAATACAGAGTAGCAATGTTCTTTTGATCCTTTTAACTTCTATAGGGCAGAGATCGACTTAAAATTTGTATGTAAATAAGGAAGACAAGTGAGAACCCAAATATTTCACACACTAAAATTTTCCCTTGCCTGCCATACCTGCTTAGCATTATAAAGTGCCTTTTCTTTTTTCCCCCTTTTGTTTAAACACTGTTGGCCAACAGCTATGTTTAACTACTAAGTCCATATATTTATGAGTATCCTTATTCGTTCTAGTGCATGGTCATTTTTAAGTTAGAACTCATTTTTAATTGGAGTTTCACAGATTGAAAAAAAATCTATATTTATGGGAGGACTTCCTGTTACCTGAACCAAAAGGAAAGGAAGTACAAAGAACAAAACTTAGCTCATAACAGAGATATACAATCATTGTGCCATTATAATTAGAGCAAGAGAAAGAATCTTGGTAGAGGAAATTAAGTATAGCAATTAATAGAGTACTAGACTTGGAATCAGGAAGACCTCAATTAAAATTCAGCTTCACATGCTTAGTAGCTGTATAACCCTGGTTAATTCAAATAAACTCTGTTTGCTTCAGTTTCCCCAAATGAAAAAAATGAGGATAATAATAGCGTTTACATTATAGGTTTCTGTAAAGAATGAAAGACCTAGCATTTGTAAATCACATAACACAATCTCTGGCACAAAATAGGAACTATAGGAATATAAAATTTCTTTCCTTCTCCCTAGTCATAAATTAGTACATGATTATGTTGAAAATAAACTGAATCACTGAAGAAAAAAAGCATCAATCAGAGTTAGTAAGCTTTTCAAAAGTGGAGATATTTTAATCAATCCTTGTTCTTATGTTTAAAATATTGAATCATTCTAACTTAGGAAAATGTATGTTTATTTTCTGCTGAGCTTTCCTGAAGTTTCTACAGCAAGATAGTTTGAGTCAAGAAATTTTAGTATATAGTTCTCATTGGGAACTCTTTTTTTGAAGCATTTACTCTGAAGTGATATAATTACATACCTAAACACTGATGTCCTTATCCACAGAGTGATGGCATTAGAGACATATAATTTGTAAGTGTTTGCCTTAATATCACTCTCCTAGCAACCAGCTGTGGTGTGATGTTTCATATTGATGAATCATCAAGCATGGAAAAAACTAAAGGACAGTTATATAAAAAATAACTATTTAACCAAATTCATGTTAATGAACATGAAATGAAAATATTACATGTGCTAGAACTTCACTCTAATAGTATCACTAGGATCCATATCATGGGAACAAAGGCTAAGGAAAACATTATAAGGACTTTCAGGTGGTATACTCATAAGTTGGGATTAACACCAAGTGAGTATTGTATATGCAAGTTCAATGAATCCATATTTCTGTTTAATGTTTCAATAGTTATTTTAATATAATTGCTTCTTCTGAAGTTCTATATATTTTACTTGGTGGATTTAAAGCCACTATTCTGAGAAGGGGTCCATAGTTTTCTCCAAAATGTTGAAAGAATCTCTGTTACAAAATAGGAAAAACCTCATTAATACAAACTGCCTTATTTAACAAATAAGACACTTAAAACACAGAGAAAATGTGACTCACTAATGGTCATAAAACTAGTTAACAAGAATCATAAATAAAATCTATGAAAAGGTATTTGTGAACATAACTTTTAATTTACTCTCTTTTGGGATTATAAATTCACCAAAGGGAAAAATTCTCTATTACATCTTTCCTTCTTTAGAATTAGGTCAATCCTTGCACATATTTCCATACTTATATATGTCAAAGATTTGTTATTTTATCTTCTTCCATGTGCCAAACATCCTTTTTATTGACCAATGTGACTGTTATAACCCTCCTCTTGTTATAATTATCTACATCCAATCATAAGAAGGAGAGAAAACTGGTGGAGGGCAGTTAGACATTTTCTAGCTGGGTGACCCCAGACAAGTCATTTACTCCAATTACCTAGCCCTTATCTCTCTTCTGCCTCACAGCTCATATTTACTATTGATTTGAGGAGAGAAGATAGAGGTTTTAAAAAAAATAAATTATTTTTAAAGGAAAGTAAGCTATAGATATGGAATATTGCTTTAAACTTTCAGATGAAATTGCTGTATTATTAGTTTTTAATTGTTTATAATTTTAAGAGACCTCATTATGGAATGAAGATGATATGTAAATGTTTGTAATATAAAAACAAAACACATCAGTAAAGTTTTTTTTTTAAAGACAAAAATTCATTGGAGGAGGCATTCCCACACTCATGTGAAGAAATCTACTTGCCTAATACTTATGTAATGTTAATAGATAGTTCTTAAAATATATTGACTATTGTTAAATATTAGAGATTATTTGGAAAGTCAGATAGATGAGTCCTACCAACTTATGATGACTCATGCAAACATAGAGTGTCTCAGGGTTTGAGGAGAAACAACTACTTAAATGGACATTTCTAGCTTCTAAGATCAGAGTCAGAATGGAGTCAGAGGGCTGCTAAAGGAAAACCAGAATGTGGGCTTCCAAAATTAATATTGCTCTAAGCTGAATAGATTTTAGAGGTTAAAAAACACATATGATTCAGTATCCAGAAGAAAGTTGGTATAAATAGTGGAATAGTGTTGCAGAATTTTAGCATTAGGATTTTGCCTGTGTAAATAGATTTGAATAACCTGAAATAGATAGTGCTAAAGCAGTTATTACAGTTCAGAGAAGAAATAGAAAATGATTATTTAAAATAAAAGTATTCTTTTTCTTCTAGTGTTTGGTTTGTGTGACTCAATTCCAGTCTCTTCTATACCATTCAAATTCCCCTTACTTAGTATTTATTATTTTTTAAATCTCTTGTAAGAAAAGCTTCCTTTCTTGGTGTTCAACAGAAACCATCTTGTCATAGGAAGTCAATACCATACACAATTGATAAACCAACAACTTTTCACTGACCTCACCTTTTCTTTTCTTTCAGCAATATTTTATGATATTGATTATCACCTCTCCCCTTCTTGAAATTGTTTTATTCTTTGACTTACTTGATGTGGTATTAATTTAGTAAAACTCCTACTTCTTTGAATATTTCTTGACCTAATTCACAGTTTTGTTTTACTCCTTCCACTGAATTACATTATGTATTCCCTAAGGTATAAATCCATGATTCTTTAGTCCTTTATTTCTAAATGCTCTCCTTTCACAATCATATTAAACATTTCTTAACATTCACCTTCATGTGTATAATTTCTCAGTTTCTTAGTGCAATCTCAACCTCTCCTCTAAGTAACAAAATTTCAAGCATACCTGTAAGATAGTATCTAGATGTCTTCATAGCATCTAAATTTTGATACACATGATACACATAAACGAATTCTATTTCTTAATCAAACCAGATTGACTTCATGGTTTTCCAATTCATGAGATTATAATGAAAAAGCACAATAGTATGTTATTATGTGAAAATACTGTTACAACAAAATGAAGAGTGGGTAATATCTAATATGTTGCCATAAAAAAGGAACCTATCTCCGTTGAAGAAGCTGTGAGAAATAAACCATCTCCCCAATATCTAATGTTCTCTTTCTTAGAGAGATGTACCTAAATTTACACTGAATCTTTGGGCTTTAGATAATTGCTTTAAACTCTTATAGATGCAAAAATAAATCCATTATAGGAGATGTCTTGATCCCAAAGAGATAGTATTCTGGCATAGGGTGGAGAATACATAGTTATAAAATATATATGATAGGATAAATAAATTTTGTGGATATTATAAAAATATTGAATCCCAGAAAGTGAGCTTTGAAAAATATAAAAATGGAAATATGATTTTATGAGTGTATATATAAATGTCATATATTTTATATTTGAATTACATACATAATATTTTATAGATATGTAATATACATATTCATATAAATATACTAGCAAATAATAATATATGGGAATATACATACATATATATAGAGAAATTGTAATAATATGTTTTTATATATGAATGTTATATATGTATATATTGTTTTGGGTAAATTAGAGGCAGGTTGCTAATCAGAAGGCTGCTAAGCCTCACTTGACCTGAGAGGCTCTGTTGACTGAGTCTGCCAAGTAGGCACTGGTTGAATCTGGGCTATTGGGTGAAGTGTTTGCCAGGTGGTTACCCAATGTGTCAGTGACCCCAAGCCTGTGGAAAAATCAGCTTAGCCAAGCCTCTGCCCACAACAGCACCCAAATCAGGAACCTAATGGGAGTTGTAAGTGTGTTTAACAATTCCTCTTGCCCTGACTTGGGGTTGGATTTGATGGTAAAGGACTGGTTTGGGCTGGTATAGATATGCTTGCTGGATTAAAGCTATTCTGACTGCAGTTTATAAATTCCTTCCCTAATGAGCTATAGATGATTCACCAATTAGGAATGGAACACTAATCTTCTTTGATTGAACTATAACAGGATTTATTTACTATCTATTAAGTTTAGGAACAAGGAAATCAGATAAAGGGTTTGGGAATATTAAGCTATGTCTAAATGAATAAAGTTGAACTGAATCAAATGGGTTATAGATTTGGTAATAGACTGGAACTTTCTTCTCCCTCTCTCAATCTCTGGCTCAGCCCGGCCATGGAACAGGCCAAAGGATAGGGAAGGTTAAAGATATTATTCTTGTTGGTTGTGATGATGTTTCTCTCAGCTCTATTAATTAGTAGGTAATTGATTTCCTGTGGCAACCAGATAGGGCTACTGGAATGCAGGTCTAGGCCTACCCTCCCTCCAATCCACCCTCCTCCCAAGAATCCTCAAGAATGAGAGACCAAGTTTGCTGTTGTCCCTGGGTAGTTATAGGGTGGTTCCAACTGTCTTCTGGCCCTGGCTCACACCACCCTGAGCACATTCCAAAGTCTTCAACTGATGTTCCTGTCACTCAAGATATCCTCCACCTTGTCCCAAAAGTTCCTCATATGTATACATATGTATACATACATGTTCCTCATACACACACACACACACACACACACACACACATATATATATATATGACAATGTAATGGATAATATGATGATGATGGTAAAAGTAAGTCACCAGGGTCCTGGGAGCCAGTAACTAAACTAGCAGGAGATTTTGGAGTTAGTTGACAACAGAGATGAGCAACCTCAGCTGGGGTGCCCAGTGAATTTCCACTGCCAGCTGCAGGCTTCTTTAAGGTGTTGAGTGGGTGGCCTCTCCCTTTTGAAGTAACTGCCTTCCTATTGGGTGAGAGCAGAACCCAGCAGGAAATGGGACTCTACTTCCTGGCTACAATGGAGGCTTAGCTTCCACTTTATAGTAACAATAACTCTTCAATATTCCCTCATCTCCTTAGTCCCCTTTGCCTTGGTCAAGTTGAAGGAATCACAGGGACTCACAGACTTAGGCTGAGGGATTTATTTAAACTGGAAAGGGAAAACTAAGGTAAGAGGGTTTAAGGTCTTGTTAAGCTATTGCTAGGGGCAACTGCCAAGTGTTGGCAAAAGACCTGGAAGGTCTCTTCAGGCTGAGGGAACCAGCCATCAACCAAAGATAACTTGACACTAGCCTGATGTTATTTGATCCACCAGCTAAACAGATGAAGTTGTTGAGTTTTTCTAGGGATGTCTCTAACCACTAGGATACTCTAAACTAATTCCTGCCCATGTTTCACAACCCACCTCCCTTCAATCCCTCCCGGGGTCCCCAAGGGGAAGATCAGGGGTAGCTGGGTGTCTGGGTGAGGTCAAAGAAAATCAGAACCCCAAGGTTGGGTTTGCAGGGCCTTATATAGTCACAGCCCAACTGTCAGTTTTAATATTATTTAATTTAATATTTAATAACAGTATTAATATATGTATATTATATATATAATATATATAGTGTATGTGTGAACTTAATATAAATTATACATACTTATTCTGCTTGAAAACTGATTATTGATAAAAGCCCCACCTTTTGACTGACTATATATCATGGTGTCCAGGGGTGGGACTGGTGGATGTCCCCATGCTGTGGGTGACATGTTCAGAATTCAGGACTCAGAATCAGGCCTGAGATTTACACTGTCTAATCAGAGGGTCCCAGAGGGAGTGATGAAAACAGGCTATGTGAGCAAATGGAGAAGAAGTACTGGCCCTCTTTCTTGCAAGAGATATTAGTCCCCCTCTCTCTCCCTTTTCTGGAGTGTTTAATGTTACTATTATAAAACCCATTCACAATTCAAAGCTACTTTAGCCATTAGCAATAGGAAAGTTGGCAGCAAGAGATTCTTTTCAAGAAACCTTTTAAGGGAAGTGGTTTCCCTAGTAGGAAAATGACAAAGATGCTATTAAAAGTTATACTTGATGTGGCTTCCTGGCAAAGCATTTTAGGGGAAATGGGAAAGAGGAAAGTGTATACATTAAAAGTCAAGGGTAACTAAGAACAAAAAAAGGAGAAGTGTGTGGTGGGAATGAGTAGTCAGAGATACAAGAAATTCGAGTTTCAAAAAAGAAAGCAATGCAGGGTAAGTGAATATTTCCAGAAAAAAAATCTCCTGGCCATTTAAACATGAGAGGAGATATGATTTTCCTTAGATTACATATAAGTGGATAAGTAATTTTCCTTGCATACTTATATAAGAATTAACCTATTCTTTAAAAAAAAGACATCAACAGTCCAAGCATATTAATATTCCTCTTTAATTTTTCATAAACATCAAATTTTCTGTTTAAGTATGTATTTTGCTCAGGAAGGCTTAGAAATCTTCTATTTTATTAAATGGCCATATCTTCCCTTAAAATAATATAGTGAGTTTTGATGAATAGGTGATTCTTGGTTGTAAACCAGTTCACTTGCCTTCCAGAATATCATATTCCAAGCTTTCTGCTCATTCAATGTAGAAGCTGCCAGACCCTATTTAATCCTGACTAGGGCTCCTTAATATTTAATTGCTTCTTTCTGAATGTTTTCAGTATATTATCCTTGGTCTGGTAACTATTGAACTTAACTGTAAGATTCCTGGAAATAGTCATTTAGGTATTTATTGCAGGAGGTGATCTGTGGATTCTTTCAATTTCAATTTTATCCTCTTATTCAAGAATACCAGACAACTACTAGAAAGACCAGCAGTAGCAATTAAAGAAGAAAAAGAAACTGAAGGCATAAAATAGGCAATGAGGAGACTAAGCTATCACTCTTTGCAAATGATATGATGATCTAATTAAAAAATCCTAGAGAATCAAGTAAAAAGCTATTAGAAATAATCAACAACTTTAGCAAAGTTGTAGGATATAAAAATAAATTCACATAAATCATCAGCATTTCTATATATTTCCAACACATCACAACAGCAAGAGGTAGAAAGAGAAACACCATTTAAAATCACCCTAGACTATATAAATCTACCTACCAAAACAAACACAGGAATTATATGAACACAACTACAAAACACTTTCCAAACAATTAAAACTAGATCTAAACAATTGGAAAAACATTGATTGCTCATGGGTAGGATGAGCTAACATAATAAAAATGACCATTCTACCCAAATTAGTTAATTTATTTAGTGCGATACATATCACACTACCAAAAAACTTCTTTACTGAATTAGAAAAAAACTATAATAAAGTTCATTTGGAAAAACAAAAGATCAAGAATATCAAGGGAAATAATGAAAAAATGTGAAGGAAGGTGGCCTAGCAGTACCAGATATTAAACTATACTATAAAGCCTCAGTCATCAAAATAATATGGTACTGGCTAAGAGACAGAAAGGAGGATCAGTGGAATACACTTGGGGTAAGTGACATCAGCAAGACAGCTTATGATGAACCCAAAGAGCCCAACATTTGGGACAAAAATCCACTATTTGACAAAAACTGCTGGGAAATTTGGAAATTAATATGGGAGAGATTAGGTTTAAATCAACATGTAACACCCTACACCAAGATAAATTCAGAATGGATGAATGACCTGAATATAAAGAGGGAAATTATAAATAAATTAAATGAACAAATAATAGTAAACTTGTCAGATCTCTGGGAAAGGAAAGATTTTAAAACCAAGCAAGAGTTAGAGAAAATTACAAAATGTAAAATAAATGATTTTGATTATACTAAATTAAAAAGCTTTTGTACAAACAAAAACAATGCAACCAAAATCAGAAGGGAAACAATAAATTGGGGAAAAAATCTTTGTAACAAACATCTCTGACAGGGGTCTAATTACTCAAATATACAAGGAGTTAAATCAATTGTATAAAAAATCAAGCCATTCCCCAATTGATAAATGGGCAAAAGACATGAATAGCCAATTTTCAGATAAAGAAATCAAAAGTATCAATAAGCACATGAGAAAGTGTTCTAAATCTCTAATAATTAGAGAAATGCAAATCAAAACAACTCTGAGGTATCACCTCACACCTAGCAGATTGGCTAAAATAATAGTAGGGGAGAATAATGAATGTTGGAGGGGATGTGGCCAAATTGGGACATTAATGCATTGCTGGTGGAGTTGTGAACTGATCCAAAAATTCCGGATGGCAATTTGGAACTATGTTCAAAGTGCTATAAAAGATTGCCTCCCCTTTGATCCAGCCATGCCATTGTTGAGTTTGTACCCCCAAAGAGAGCATAGATAAACAGACTTGTACAAAAATATTTATAGCCTCACTTTTTGTGGTGACAAAAACCTGGAAAATGAGGATATACCCTTCTATTGGGGAATGGCTGAACAAATTGTGGTATACCCTTCTGATGGAATACTATTGTGCTCAAAGGAATAATAAACTGGAGGAATTCTATGTGAACTGGAAAGACTTCCAAGAATTGATGCAGAGTGAAAGGAGCCAAGCCAGAAGAACATTGTACACAGAGACCAATACACTGTGGTAAAATAGAATGTAATGGACTTCTGTGTTAGCAGCAATGCAATCATCCATAACAATCATGAGGGACTTATGGAAAAGAATGCTACACACATTCAGAGGAAGAACTACAGGAGAGGAAACACAGAAGAAAAGCAACTGCTTGAACACATGGGTTGAGGCGGACATGATTGGGGATGTAGACTCGAAACTACCACACCAATGCAACTGTCAACAATTTGGAAATAAGTCTTGATCAGTGACACATGTTAAAACCAGTTGAAATGCACATCAGCTATGGGGGTAGGGGAGGAGGTTGGAGGGTGAAGGGGAAAGTAAGAACATGAATAATGTAACCATGATAACTTTTCTAAAAAATGAAAATTATTTAAAAAAGAATATTAGACAACTTTTCTTTGACAATCCCTTGTAATATAATATCTAGAGGTTTTTTTAATCATGATTTTCAGATAGTCCAACAATTATTAGACTGTCTCTCCTGGATCTATTTTCCAGGTCAGTTTTTTTTCAGTGCGTTATTTCATATTTTCTTTTAATTTTTCATTCTTAGATTGTCTCATTGCTTCTTGATGCCTCATGAAGTCATTGGCTTCTCTTTGATGAATTCTAATTTGCAAAGAATTATTTTCTTCCATGACCTTTTAATCCTCTCTTTTTCAATTAGCTCCATTCTACTTTTCATGGAACTCTTTTCTTAATTGAGATTTTTTCATTCTTTTTTTAGTAAGGCTATTCTGTTTTTTAATAAATTCTTTTCTTGATTTCTGGGTTAAGATATCTTCATAGTAGAAGCAGGATGCTTAAATCTCCTAAACCACCTACACATGATACCTTAAAAGGACAAAAAACCAAATCCAGATGACAGCAGGGACCCCACAATAGGTTGCAGCAATGAAGGTACATGGGATTTGGGCATTTCCATGCTATAAAGAGCTCTCACTAAAATGCCAGCTGATAAACCTCCCCCTCCCAAACTCCACCTATAATCCCAGAGGCAGCGCACAATAGTTAGAGCAAGCATGGGTCTTTAACTATTTTCTTGGCACCTAACTAGGATCACCAGGTGCGTGCTCCTGAGAGCAGCAAGACTTAAGACCAAAAGAGGCTAAGAATGCAGAAATTGAGCTCACATCTTGGGCCTGGACCTAGAGCTGTGGGGTGACAGATTGTTGAATCAGCATGCTGAGATTCATAAAGGAGCCTCAGGCAGAGGAGCAAGCAAGGGGACAACCAGGAGGCTTGACTTGAGAACTCAGTAGTCTAATGAGCACAGACCTTAGGTGCAAGGATAAAACAGACAAGGGTGGCACTGCTCTGTAACTCAAGCAAAAACTGCTCCACAGCTCTATACACAGAGAGTCTGCCCTCCTCACCCAGACTTCTGACTGAGAAGGAAAAACCAGCATAATAATGGCAAGCAATGCCCAAGAACTAACCAAGACAAAAAACAAGAGGAAAGCATTAACACTTGATAACTTCTACCAAGAAAAAACCCAGACAACAGACCAGACAGCAGAAGAAGACAAACAAGGAATAACATCTAAAACTTCCAAAAAAATGAAAATTGGTCACGATCTCTTGAAGAGTTCAAATCTGAGATCATGAAAAGATGGAAGAGATTTGGTAAGCGAAGTGGGAAATACCTCAAAAGGAAATTAACATGTTAATAGACAAAAACTCCCAATTGGAGAAAGATTCCCAAAAATCAACGAAATGATAAGCAAATTGGAGACCCAAATTAAACAGCAGGAAACAATGAAAAATGGATTAGACTAATTTGAGATGGAAAATCAAAAGATTTTAGTAGAAAATAGGTCTCAAAAGAACAATAAGGCAAAGAGAAGCCAATGATCTTGCAAGACAGCAAGAACTAATAAAACAAAGTCAAAAGATGGACAAAATAGAAGGAAACATGAAATATCTCACTGAGAGGATGACAGATCAAGAAATCGGGTCTAGAAGAGACAATTTGAGAATCATTGATCTTTCTGAAAAATCAGAAATTAATAGAAATTTGGACACCATATTACAAGAAAATATCCAAGAAAATTGCCCTGATGTTCTTCAAGAAGAGGGCAAAGTAGACATGGAAAAGATCCATAGATCACCCTCTACACCAAGCCCTCATAAGTCAACCCCCAGGAATATGATTGCCAAATTCAAGAGCTTCCAGGCTAAGGAAAATATATTACATGAAGCCAGAAAGAGATAATTCAGATACCAAGGAACACCAATCAGGATTACACAGGATCTGGCAGCTGCCACACTAAAAGACCATGAGGGTTGGTATATTCAGAAAGTCAAGAGAATTGGGTCTATAATCAAGGATCCCCTATCCATCAAAACTGACTATATACTTCCAGAGGAAAGTATGCGCATGCAACAAAATAGAAGATTTCCAAGTACTTGTAGAGACCAGAACTAAATGGAAAGTTTAAAATTCAACCACAAAAATCAAGAGAAACATGAAAAGGTAAATAAGAAAGAGAGGGGAAATAAAGAAAATTATTTTAAAATTTGCTTCTTTAAGGGCTTCAATGAGATCTGTTATAGAGAAATATGGGTAATCTTGGAATCTATTAGGTTAAACGAAGTAATAAAAGGGAGGTAGGAATTAGGAGGTGGAATGGAAGGAGATGGCTAAATTTAGGGAAGGAACAGACAGGGTGGTATTTTGGATGGTAAAGGAATGGGTGAGGTATTCAGGAGAGGCAGCTAACACAGACTAGACACTCAGGCTAGAGAAAGAGGACACCAGGGGGAAATAGGCTGAACCCTTCCAGGCAGGAAAGGTATTTCTACAGACACAAGGAATAGGGCCAGTCAGAAATGGTTTAAATCTGACTTGAGGGCTTTCTTGTTAGTTTCTCAAATCCTCAAAGGAGGAGTCACAAGGATCCTCCCTGACACTGAAACTGACGAGGATCCAGGAGGAAGTATCAGGCAACTACTCCGTCCCAAGATGGATGCCTCCAGTTCCCTCAAGAAATAAAAGAGAATAATTCCTTCCCCTTCAACCCTTGCCTAATTCTTCAACACAATGATTCACCAGAGGATTTGATTAGGTAACAAGGGGATTTATTAATGTTCAGTGTTGGTCTGAAGGAGAGAGGGGTTAGGGTTTCTGACAGCTGCTAGGGAGAAACTCAAGATGGAGGAGGGACACAGGAATGGGTTAGAATGAGAAAGAACCTGCTTTCTCTCAGCCAGGGAAGATTTGGCTGCTTTAAAAGTAGAAGGTACACTAAATGAATTAAATGAGGGATAGTTTGATTCAAGAATGTTCTACTTGCCTTTCGGGAAACTAAACTCACAAAGTCTAATCACTAAAAACCCGAAAGCCACCCTTCCTCCCAGAGCCCACAGGAAAACAGGAATGGTAACAGGGGAATAGTATGGAGAAGGTCAGGGAGAGGTCCAAAGAAATTAGCTAAGTTCAAATTGCCCAGAGACAAGGCACAGGCCAAAAGCAAAGCTGAAAACCAAAGGCAGAGCTCCAAATGGTCCTTCCGCTCTCCTCAAGCCTCAGGAACCAAGTGACTCTTTGTCAGGATTCTAAGGTTTAACTGCCAGAAGTTTTCAGTTAACTTTTGCAAGGGCAAAAGTCTTTATTGCATCTGCATTACAGATCAAATTATTTGTATCCCTAGATGGAGAAATGTTATGTGTAATTGTCAAGAATTATATTCACTATTACAGTAATTAGAAGAATTATTCATAGGGAGAGGTTGGAGTACTAAATGGTCTAAGATGATACAGGAGAAAAAGAGGGGGGAATAGAAGATGGCACCAAGAGAAACTTGAAGGAATAAGAAAAATAGGATAATCTATACCACACAAAGAGGGCATGGGAAGGGGAAGAGATGAATATTATTATAAGAAGCAGAGGAAGAGAGTATTAATAGGAAATACTTAAACCTTACTCTCAGCAGAATTAATTCTGAGAGGAAAGAGTAGCTAAATCCATTGGGATATTGAATTATATCTTACCCAATAGAGAAAGTCAGAAGGGAGAAAAAAAGGAGAGAAGAGGGATGGGGTGTTAAAAAAGGGAGGGGAATGGAGGGGGGAGAAAATTCATTAGGCTTTAAAAATAATAAGAGGGGAACAAAAAGGGAGTGGGTGGAAAGGGAAGTAAACTAAGGGAGGGGATAAGGGGGACTGATTTAAAACAAACCACTGATGAAAAAGGTAATAGCATAAGAAGAAGGGGCAGAACTAAGAGAGGATACCAAAATGTTGGGGAACACACAGCTGATAATTAAAGCTCTGAATGTGAATGCAATGAACTTTCCCATTAAACAGAAGCAAATAGAGTGGAATCCTACCATATGTTGTCTACAAGAAACAAAAATGAATGAGGTGGACATACATAGGGTTAAGGTCAAAAGCTGGAGAAAAATCTACTGGACTTCAACTGAGAAAAAGAAGGGAGGAGTAGCAATTATGATATCTGACAAAGCCAAAGTAATAATAGGTCTGATTAAAAGAGATAGGGAAGGTAACTACATCCTGATAAAAGGCAGAATATACAATAAGGAAATAACAGTACTCAACATGTATGCACCAAATTATTTTTTTTTATCCTGGGACTCCATTCTAGGAGCATAGGGCCACAACCAGTAGGCAATGGGTCACACAGTTGCCCAGGGGCACCCAGCTGGGAAGTGTCTGAGCCTGGACTTGAACCTAGGACCTTTCGTCTCTAGGCCTGGCTCTCAATCCATTGAGCTAACCCAGCTGCCCCTACTTTAGGTTGCAGTTTCTTTATATAGCATCCAAATTTCTAAAGGAGAAATTGGCAGAGCTCAAGAAGGAAAAAGAGAGCAAAACTATCCGAGCGGGAGACTTGAAACTTCCAGTATCAGATCTAGATAAATCAAACCAAAAATAAATAAGAAACAGGTGATTAACCATGTGCTACGGCATAGAAACATGGCAAACAAATGCAAAAGAGCAGAAATAATAAATGTAATCTTTTCAGATCATAATGCAATAAAAATAATAATTAGTAAGGGCACTTGGACAGGCAAATCAAAAACTTAATTGGAAATTAAATAATAAGATTTTACAAAATTAGTTAGTTAAAGAACAAATCATAGAAACAATTGATAATTTCATTGAAGAGAATGACAATGATGAGACATCCTACCAAAATCGGTGGGATTCAGGTAAAATAGTACTCAGTGAGAAATGTATATCCTTGAGTGCATATAATAATAAATTAGGGAGGGCAAAGATCAATGAACTGGGCATGCAAATCAAAAAACTAGAAAGAGAACAAATTAAAAATCCCCAGTTAAAAGCTAAATTAGAGATTATAAAAATTAAAGGAGAAATTAATAAAATCAAAAGTAAAAGAACTATTGAATTAACAAACAAGACTAGAAGCTGGTACTTTGAAAAAACAAATAAAATGACAATGTACTGGTCAATCTAATTAAAAAAGGAAAGAAGAAAACCAAATTATCAGTATCAACAATGAAAAGGGAGACCTCACCTCTAATGATGCGGAAATCAGAGCAATAAATATAGCAATCTAGGTGATATGGATGAATATTTACAAAAATATAAATTGCCTAGATTAACAGTAGAAGTAATAGAATACTTAAATAATCCTATATCAGAAAAAGAAATTGAACAAGCCATCAAAGAACTCCCTAAGAAAAAATCCCCAGGACCGGATAGATTCACAAGTGAATTTTATCAAGCCTTCAAAGAAAAACTAATTCCAATACTATACAAACTATTTGACAGAATAAGTAAAGAAGGAATCTTACTAAACTCCTTTTATAACAAAAATATGGTACTGATGACAAAGCCAGATAGAACAAAAACAGAGAAATAAAACTACAGACCAATCTCCTTAATGAACATAGATGCAAAAATCTTAAACAGAATACTAGATAAAAGACTCCAGTAAGTGATCCTGAGGGATATTCACTATAATCATATGGGATTTATACCAGAAATGTGAGGATGGTTCAGTATTAGGAAAACCATTCACATAATTGACCATATCAACAAGCAAACCAACAAAAATCACATGATTATCTCAATAGATGCTGAAAAAGCCTTTGACAAAATACAACACCCATTCCTACTGAAAACACTAGAACGTATAGGAATAGGAGGACCTTTCCTAAAAATAATAAGCAGTATATATCCCAAACCATCAACAAACATCATCTGAATGGGGATAAGTTAGAAGCATTCTATAATATAGAAAATGCCAGGATGGAATGCCATTTTCTATATTACAATTCCCAATAAGATCAGGAGTGAAACAAGGATGCCCATTATCACCTTTATTTTTTAACATTGTACTAGAAACACTAGCAGTAGCAATTAGAGAAGAAAAAGAAATTGAAGGTATCAAAATAGGCGATGAGGAGACCAATCTATCACTCTTTGCAGATGATATGATGGTTTCCTTAAAAAATTCTAGAGAATCAACTAAAAAGTTAGTGGAAATAATCAACAACTTCAGCAAAGTTGCAAGATACAGAATAAACACACCTAAATCATCAGCATTTCTATATATTTCCAACACATCACAGCAGCAAGAATTAGAGAGAGAATTTCCATTTAAAATTATCCTAGACCATATAAAATACTTAGGAATCTATCTGCCAAAACAAACACAGGAATAATAAGAACAGAACTACAAAACCCTTTCCACACAATTAAAACTAGATGCAAACAAGTAGAAAAACATTAAGTGCTCTATGGTAGAATGAGCTAACATAATACAAATGACCATCCTACCCAAATTAATTTACTTGTTTAGTGTTATACCTATCAAACTACCAAAAAACTTTTTACCTAATTTGTAAAAAACTATAATAAAGTTCATTTGGAAAAACAAAAGACCAAGAATATCCAGGAAATAATGAAAAAAATATGAAGGAAGGGGGCCTGGCAATACCAGATCTTAAACTATAGTATAAAGCTGTAGTCATCAAAACAACATGGTACTGGTAAAGAGATAGAAGGGAGGATCAATGGAATAGACGTAGGGTATGCAACCTCAGCAAGACAGTCTATAATAAACCCAAAGAACCCAGCTTTTGGGACAAAAACCCACTATTTGACAAAAACTGCTGCGAAAATTGGAAAACAGTATGGGAGAGACTGGGTCAAGATCAACATCTCACACCATATACCAAGATAAATTCAGAATGGGTGAACGATTTGAATATAAAGAAGGAAACTATAAGTAAATAAGGTGAGCACAGAATAATATTCTTCTCAGATCTCTTGGAAAGGAAAGATTTTAAAACCAAGCAAGAACGAGAAAAAATTCCAAAATGTAAAATAAATAATTTTGACTACATTAAACTAAAAAGGTTTTGTGCAGACAAAACCAATGCTACCAAAATTAGAAGGGAAGCAACAAATTGGGAAAAAAATCTTTATAACAAAAAACTCGCGCAAAGGTCTAATTACTCAAATATATATGGTGCTAAATGAATTGTACAAAAAAATCAAGCCCTTGTCATGACTAGGCAATTTTCAGATAAATAAATTTAAAATATCAGCAAACACATGAAAAAGAGTTCTAAATTTCTTATAATTAGAGAAATGCAAGTCAAAACAACTCTGAAGTACCACCTCACACCTCGCAGATTAGCTAATCTGAAAGCAAAGGAAAGCGGGGAATGTTGGAGGGGATGTGACAAAATTGGGACAATAATGCATTGCTGGTGGAGTTGTGAATTGATACAACAATTCTGAATGGCAATTTGGAACTATGCCAAAAGGGCTTTAAAAATCTATCTGCATTTTGATTCAGCTATAGCACTGTTTGGTTAACACCCCAAAGAGATAATAAGGAAAAAGACTTGTATAAAAGTGTTTATAGCTGTGCTCTTTGTGGTGGCAAAAAAAAATTGGAAAATGAGGGAATGTCCTTTGATTGGGGAGTGGCTGAAAAAATTGTGGTATTTGTTGGTGATGGAATACCCTTGTGCTCAAAGGAACAATAAACTGGAGGAATTCCATGTGAACTGGAATGACCTCCAGGAATTGATGCAGAGTGAAAGGAGCAGAGCCAGAAGAATATTGTTCACAGAGACTAATACACTGTGGCAAAATGGAACATTAGGGACTTCTCTACTAATAGCATTGCAAGGATCCAGAGCAAGGCTGAGGGACTTAGGAGAAGGAAAACAAGCCACATTCAGAGGAAGAACTGTGGGAGTAGAAACACAGAAGAAAAACAATTGCTTGAACACATGGGCTGATGTTGATATTATTGGGGAGATAGAAGCTAAACAATAAATCTCGTCCAACTATCAATAATATGGAATTAGGTATTAATCAATGATACTTGTAAAACCCAGTGGAACTGTGTGTCAGCTACAGGAGTTTGGGGGGTTTTGGGGGGAGGGAAAGAACATGAAATATGTAACTATGGGAAAATATTCAAAATAAAATTAAAATAAAAAAAAAGAAATACTTTTCTCCATTGGATTTTTGTGCTTTTATTTACCACTTGACCCATTTTGCTTTTTAAGCTATTTTCTTTTTGCATTACTTTCATTTATTTTTTTCATCTTTATTCCACTTCTCTTATTTTATTTTTTAAATTTCTTTTTGAATTCTTCCAGTACCTGAGATCAATTTCCATTTTACTTTGAAGTTTTACATGTGGTTGCTTTGATGTTTCCTCTATTGAATCTGTGCCTTTCTCTTCTTTGTCTCCATAGAAATTTTTTTGTGTGTGTGTTTCTTATGCTGTTTGCTCATTTTCCCAGATTTTTTTCTCTATGGACTGGATTTCTGAAAACTACTGATTCTACCTTCTCTGCTGTTGGCTTAGAGGACTCAGCACTGTGACCTATTTTAATGGGACCAGGAGCTTCCCCATAGGCTTGAGAGGGCCAAGCACTATGAACTTTGGGCCTCACTGCAGGCTGGTGCCAGAGCTAAGTATCTCAAGGGGTGGAGATGAGGTGCTCTACTGTTGGCTTAAGCAGGATCCTAGTATCCTGAAACTTGCCTATGGCTTGGCTCAGAACCTGATACAGTAGGTGGGGAATGGTTGACTCACATTCCTCTCTGTTCAGTTTAAATTCTGGTTCCCATTTATTCCATGAACATAGACTCTCTCTGCCTACCTTTCTAAATATTTTCCACATGAAACCCCTATTACTCAGGCTACATGTTGTTTTTATGACTCCTGTCATTTTGAGGTGCTGTTTTAAGGTTGGTTTGAGAGGATTCTCTGAGTGGTTCCAGCTTTCACAGCTACTAAGCCTCCATCTTAGGTCACCCTACCCCAAATCTTCTCCTAGTATATTCTTTCTGGGCAAGTTTGGGCTGGGCTGTGTAAAAAGAAACTTACTCAAATAATGGAAAAAAATAAAAACAGAAATATTATATGATGATCAACTGAGAAGGACTAAATCATTGTGAACCAAGCAGGTTTCCAAGATAACCAGAAGGGACACATGATAAAAATGTTATCCACATATTTGATTTGGGATTTATGCTTTAAAAGATCCCTTTATAGCAAAAGTGAATTATATGGAAATAGGTATCAAGTGATAACATTTGTACAACACAGTGGAATTGCTTGTCAGCTCTAGGAGGGGGGTACGGAAGAAGAGAGGGAAAGAAAATGAATCATGTTAACATGGAAAAATATTTTTAAAATTTTAAAAATAAATTTAAAAAATTTAAAATATTAAGGGAAACAACAAATTGGGAAAAAATCTTTATAACAAAAAACTCTGACAGGGGCCTAATTACTCAAATATACAAGGAGTTTAATCAATTGTATAAAAAATCAAGCCATTCCCCAATTGATAAATGGGCAAGAGACATGAATAGCCAATTTTCAGGTAAAGAAATCAAAAGTATCAATAAGCACATGAGAAAGTGTTCTAAATCTCTAATAATTAAAGAAATGCAAATCAAAACAACTCTGAGGTATCACCTCACACCTAGCAGATTGGCTAAAATGAAAGGAGAGAGTAATGAATGTTGGAGGGGATGTGGCCAAATTGGGACATTAATGCATTGCTGGTGGAGTTGTGAACTGATCCAACCTTTCTGGCTGGCAATTTGGAACCATGCTCAAAGGGCTATAAAAGAATGCCTGCCCTTTGATCCAGCCATACCATTGTTGGGTTTGTACCCCAAAGAGATCATAAATAAACAGACTAGTATGAAAATATTTATAGCTGCGCTTTTTGTGGTGGCAAAAAATGGAAAAGGAGGGTATGTCCTTCAATTGGAAAATGGCTGTACAAATTGTGGTATATGCTGGTGATGGAATACTATTGCGCTCAAAGGAATAATAAACTGGAGGAATTCCATGTGAACTGGAAAGACCTCCAGGAATTGATGCAGAGTGAAAGGAGCAGAGCCAGAAGAACACTGTACACAGAGACTGATATACTATGGTAAAATCGAATGTAATGGAATTCTGTACTAGCAGCAATGCAATGACACAGGAGAGCTCTGAGGGATTTATGGTAAAGAACACTACCCACATTCAGAGGAAGAACTGCAGGAGAGGAAACATATAAGAAAAACAACTGCTTGAACGCATGGGTTGAGGTAGACATGATTGGGGAAGTGGACTCGAAACTACCACACCAATGCAATTAACAACAATTTGGAAATAGGTCTTGATCAATGACACATGTTAAAACCAGTGGAAATGTACATTGGCCATGGGTGGGGGGAGTGTGGGGGGTGAAGAGGAAAGTAGGAGCATGAATCATGTAACCATGTTAAAAACGAATATTAATAAATGTTTAAAAAAATAAAATAAAATAAAATATTAACCACAGCCAAATAAGAAACTTTTGAAATCTCTGTAAAGATTGAAACATGCCATTTTCCACTATATTTCCTTCATATTATTTCTATTGCATTTGTCATTCTTGTCTTTTATTATGACATGAGTAATATGGATATTTGATCTACATGAAAGTGTGAGTATAATCTATGTCAGATTCTTCATCACTTCAGGGAGCAGGGAAGGTAGGGACAGAGAAAATATGAACTTTAAAATATCAGAAAACAATTTTTAAAAATAATTTCTACATGTAGCTTAAAAAAAAGATTGGGGGAAAATAAAGTAGGATCTGAAATATTTCTTCTAACGGATAATATCAGTTTCACATTTAAATAAACCAACTAGAATCAATTTGTAAATCCTTCTTCAGCTTAAAGGAAAAACATTTTTAGTCAGCATATATGACCCTGATCTGTTATATTTTGTTGGTATATTAAATCTATTAGGAAACATATAAACAAAACAACTCACTTCATGAAGCCATCCCTCTTCTAAACTGAAATGTATTTGAATTCTTCAACAGTATATTCAGATTTCTCATTTGGCATTCTTCAAATTGGGCATATATTATTTATTCTTGAGAGCATATTAATTTACTTCTACTTTGTAAGTTTAAACAATGTTGAAAAGGAACAAATGAAATCAAGAGCCAACTGCAGATATATATATATATAAACATGTATATATATTCACACATATATACAAATATACACATATACATATACATATATATGAACATATACACAGTATGATAATGAGATTAAATCTACCCTGCTCATTCTTAAATCTGATCACCAAAAGTATAAACAACTCTACTTAACTCTCAAGTGGGAGGTCTGTGACCCATGTGTGCAAGAATGGGTGACACATCAAAACTGACTGACTGCCACCTAGGCAGTCCTAAGAAAAATTTCCGTTGTGATTGGACACATAAACTAAGAGGAAAGCACAGGAAGAGATGAAATAAATGGCCTGGATAAATTGAAAGAACTTCTGCGGCTTGTGCTCTTGGCTACTCACTTCTTCTTGTGGTGGGTTACTAGGACCTGGAGGAGCACCAACCACTGGCTGAGACCTTGGACTAAGTGTGACTTCTGTTAATCTCTCCCTTGGAATTACATGTGGTGAGTGTAAAGACTAAGTCTTCCTGGACTTCTCTAAAGAAACTGCTCTTTCAAAAGAGACTCTGTAACTGAAGCTTCTGCTTCATTCATCTCTGGCCCTCTGGCCTTAGGCTCAAGGTTGAGCTCCTCCAACTGAAGTTTAATTAGATCTGCCTGGGTTGAGCAAGGAGGCTGGAGCTAATTACTTAGTGTGTTAGATTATTTATCCTTTCCTATCCTCTCTCTGATTTTATTTTATCTTCCTCTTCTTATTTGTAAATAAACTTCCATAAAAGTGATTTTTACTTGATGTTATTTTTTAATTGGGAACTGACAATTATTCAATTCACTGGTGACCAAACCTTTTAATATTCCCCCAACCAAAACTCCTTTTTATCCCTTACAACAGTATATATGCATATGAATATATATATAAATATATATATATATATGATTTTATGTATCTCCATTTGCATTCTTACAAATAAAGCAATATGGTACTGTAGATAGAGGGCTTTCTTTGAAATATTTTCAATTCCCAGTTCAGGCATAATTTGACTATGATTCCAGGAAAGTCATTTAATTTCTTAGGGCTCTTGGTAACACTCAAAGAGGATGTCAACTTACATGGAAGATAGAATGTCTGTATTTGACATGAACCTGTATAAATGAAATAGTAGAATCAGTTCTTATTCTTATTTAATATAGATGCCAAATTACTTTAGCTACAGTAATATATAAACTTTTGTCATAAATGTTTGGAGTCCTTTTTTTACCCACAACAATATTTATTAAATCTGATTCTTTTCTTCCTAAAGTAGTGTTTTAAAGGTAGTCCACAATGACTAGAGATAATTCAGTCATAAACTCTCATTAGGAAAAGAATGTCAGAGAAAAAAATATTCACTGTCTGCCTCCTGGGATTCTGGCCTAGTATCCAAAGTAAAAAATAGATTATTATGTCTGGCACTAATTTCCAGTTTTTCTTTTTCATGAAAAGGAGAGAAAGCTAACTTTAATTTATGTTACTTTTCCTACCTCAGAGAGAATGATGCTAGATTAAAAAGGTGGGAAAATCTTCTTTACTGAACATATGACTCCATTTACTAAGTTTTTGTATTTTAATTTCAAGTTTTTCTTCTTCTTACTAAGAGACTACTAAGGAACCCAGTATGTGTTGATGATAGGAAATTCAAGTCCTTTGTTGTCATGAAGAGTACATCAGTAGGGGCAGCTGGGTAGCTCAGTGGATTGAGAGTCAGGCCTAGAGATGGGAGGTCCTAGGTTCAAATCTGGCCTCAGACACTTCCCAGATGTTTGACCCTGGGCAAGTCACTTGACCTCCATTGTCCACCCTTACCATTCTTCCACCTAGGAGCCAATACACAGAAGTTAAGGGTTTAAAAAAAAAAGTACATCAGTACTTAGTACAATTAATAGAATATAGTAAGCACTTTTAAAAAATACTTGCTAACTAGTTGTGAAGGGAAAACTTGTAGAACATGTGCACAGGATGAATTATTTCATTAAAAAATTAGTTTTCTAGTTCAACATTTCACACAATGAAGAATCCCTTCAAAATATTTCTGATAGATGGTTATCTAGGTTTTATTTTATGACTACAAGTGTTAAAGAATTCATTAGTTCTGTTGATACATACCTATATTTTGTTATTATTCATGCTAAACTAAAATATTCTCCTTTGAAATCTCTACCCATTTTTCCCAACATTTTTCCTGTAATAACAGATAAATTTATCTTTCTACGTAATTTGAAACACATGGAGAGAGAAATAATGTCTCTTCTCTTATTGATTTTAATAATTCAGGCTTTCATAACAGTATTATCACCAAAAAGAAGAGTTACAAGTTTCAACAAAACATCAGATGAGGGAATAGCCCACAACAGCTCTGTCAACCCCATGACCTTCCATATGATCTTTGGTCAAGAAACTGGAGTCTGGGAGCAATGCAATGTAATAGCAAAGTAAAGGATTACACCAGCATAATGCTAAGCAGCCTGAAGAAATGAAATAATAGCTCATGGAGCATCACAACAATGTGTCCAATAGGGAAAATGACAGCAGAAGAAACAGAGTCCAGCTACAAGACAGTTATAAGCTTCCCTACAAGAAGCTAGTTTGACCACCACTTCAAAGTACATACTGAGGAAACTAATGGCAGTCAGGTCTATTACAACCAACAAAAAAGGCTACACTGAAAGGTTGGAATAGCACTCCCTCTACCCAAGAATCAGAGCAAAATCTCAACATATAGACAAAATAATATTTTATTTTTGGAAAGGGGATAGAAAAATCAACAAAATACAAAGACAAAAACCTAAACTTAGAAAACTACGTTAGTGACAGGGAAGATAAAAAAAGCACAATAAGAGAAAAAAAGAGATATATGTTCAGTCCCAAAAGAAAGTGAAAAAGGATCTCAAGGCCCAAAAGAACTCTTGGAAAACTTGAAAAAAGTCCAAAAATCAAATAATAAAAGAAATGATAGAAAAATCCAATAACTTAGAAACTAGAATGAGTCAAATTAAAAATGGAGATTAAAACATTGAAGAAAACAACTTCCAAAGGACTAGACTTGTCAATAGAAAAAAGAAACACAAAAGCTCTCTAGGAGGAAAATAACTCACTAAAAATAAGAATTGAGTCAATGGAAGTTAATGACTCTGTAAGACATCAAGAAACTATAAGACAAAAATCAAAAGAATAAAAAAACAAGAAAATCTAAAATATCACACGGTAGGAGAAAAAAAACACTCACTTGGAATATAGATTCAGGAGAGATAATCTAAGAATCATGAGAATACCTGAAATCTCTAATTAAAAAAAATAGGATCTGGACACTATATTACTAGAAATCATCAGGGGAAACAGCCCTTATATTATCAAAGAGGGGAAAATAAAAATTGAAATGATTCACCAATTACCTCCTAAAGGATCCTAAATTAACTTATTCTAAGAATATTATAACAAAGTTCAAATACTACTATACCAAGGAAAAATACTTCCAACAGCCAGAGGGAACAACTCATATATCTTGGAACTACAATCAGGATTATACTGGCAGCTTCTATATAAAAGGACTGGAAGGTATGGGATATGACATTCCAAAAGACAAAGGATCTAGGCCAACAATCAAGAATAACATAGCCAGAGAAACTGAGCATAATATTCTGGGGAGTGGGAGCAGGGAATGATGTTTAATGAAATAAAGGATAGCCAGGCTTTTATGATGAAAATAAAAAGAATTGAAAATTTAAAAAAAATAATCTGATTACCAAATTTTATACTCAAGAGAAGAAAAAAAAGAGTTAAAAAAAACCCTGAAAACTTGTGTTACAATAAGATTAAAATGAGTATATTTATAAGTGGGGGCACTATTCAAGAAAATTAAGAAATCTGTGACATTTGGCATATTTGAGGTAGTATTCAAGATATCTAAAATATTTGAGATACTTAAGAACTTTATGATATTTGGACAGTAAGAAGGAATAGAAATAGAAAGAAGGAAAGAAGGAATTGGAATAGGATGGGTTAATGTCCAAAAATAATAAACCCAAAGGAAAGGAATACTCAGGGAGAGGAGGAAAGGAGATATAAAAGGTATGTGCAAAGTAAAATAATCTGGGAGATTTCCAACTCTGTCCAATCCCAGAAGACTTATTCCAGAGGATCAACATAAGAATCAGAGGCACTTTGGCATAGCCTGCATCATCCCAGGTGCAGTCAACATGACTGTGCATTAATATCTCAGATATTTGAAAGTTTGTGGTTTATCATCCAAGCACAGGAGGGTGTTTTTGTTGTTGTTGCTGTTGCATATCATTGCTGCTGCTGCTGTTGTTGCTGCTTCTGCTCTTGCTGTTGCTGTTGCTGCTGCTAATTGTTGTTGTTGTAGTTGTAGTAGTTGTTGTTTGTTGTTGTTTGTTGTTTGTTTGTTTGTTGTTGTTGTTGTTGTTGTTGTTGTTGTTGTTGTTGTTGTTGTTGTTGTTGTTGTTTTAAAGTCAGCATGAGAACCTGAGCTCTCTTTTTTTCCCTCCAGACTGGTCTATGAACTAATTATCTCTGGGTTGACTGTCTCTCCCTGAACCTTCTTATCAAAGATCTCATCTCTGACAAGCTGCAGATTGGAGCACTGGCTGCAATGGAGGATTAGATTTTTACCTAAAGTTTTTCTCTCCTTTTACTATTAAATGCTTACACATCTGCTAATAAGTCTCCAGACTGATTTTTCTTCATAATGGGGTAAATTATCTCACATGAAGAGGCACCCAAGAGTCAGTATAGTGGAGGAGAAAATGAGAGTTGTGGTGGGCAATGCTGGAACTTTACTTTCATCAGAATTAGCTTAAAGTATAAATAACCCCCATGTTTAATCAAGTATAAAAACTTCCCTAATCCTAAAGGGAAGTAGGAAGGAAAAGGGAATAAAGGAACAGTGGGATAGACAAAAAGGAGGGCAAATAGGGGGGACAATTATATGAAGAAAAACATTTGTGAACAGGAAAAGGCTAAAACGAGAAAGAGAGGAGTAAAGAGGGACAAATTAGATGAATGGAAACAGAAACATGCAATTAATTATTGTAACTGTGATTGTGAATGTGATGAACTAATGAAAAAGCAGAAAGCATTAAAACCAAAATCCAAACAATACCCTCTCTTAGAGAAACATTTAAATCAGAAAACACACACAGAGTAATTGTAAATGCTATACCAGAATCTATTATGTGTTAGCTAAAGTTAAAAATATTTAAAAAATAGGAATATCAATCATTATCTCAGACAAATAAAAAGTAAAAATTCTTCTTTTAAAAAGGCACCATAAACAATAAAATAATATCATAGAAAATATATAAGCAATAAATATAGTATTCAAATTCTTAAAAAAGAATTTATATGAGTAACAAGAGAAAATAGACAATAAAACTGTATTAGTGGGGGACTATCAACTTTCCCATTCAGAAGTAGAGAAATTCACCCAAAAATAAATAAGAAAGAAGCTAAGGAGAGGGAAAAAACTCTTCAAAATGCCAAATATTATAGATTTCTGGAGAAAATTAAGTAAAAATAGACAGGAATATACATTGTTTCTTTTAAGAAAATTTTTATTAATTTCTCCTTTTTATATTTAAGAGGAAAAGGAACAAATAATACTTTTAGTAAGAGACCCCTTGCTGTGTATTTTGGCATTTAGAGACTCCCTATTTTGCTGCTTGGCAGTTGGTGACAGTTAGAAGGATGTGGCTGTAAGTTGCAAACTATTGGAAAGGGCTTTGGTCTCTGGGTCTCCTGGGGAGAGGTTGTACTGCCAGCAACCTCTCTGGAGACAGAGAACTGAATTAAAGCCTTAATAGCCTTATTAGTTATTGATTTACTTGGGCAGATAAGGTAGATAGATAGTGGTTATATTATCAGATAGAGAGAATAGTGAAAGTAGGCGAGGGCTTAGGCCTAGCAGAAGATACTGCCTCTGAGGCAGACATATGTAGAGTTTTCTAGAAAATTTTAATTAGGATTGGAATCTTGGGTATAGTTATAATCTATTATAAGATTACTTTCACTTTCCTCCTTCCTATTTCCTATCTGTATTTCCTAATATTAAACTAAGTGTTTTGTGTTTAATAAACTACACACTGGCTTTTGATCAAACCCCTGCCCACTAATCCCAAATTAACCCTTCACAACCTGGTAATGGCAGCTAGGAGTTTGATTAATTTATTGATCTTCTGTTCTTTCCAATATTAGGAAAAGAATAGGAGTGTTACCATGGCATGGATAATGAAGGAGCTAGTACCTTATTACTTCAGAGAACTCCCACTACCCAGGACTTTCACTGAGATTTTACATCTCACACTTTTGGATGATCTCCAGTTAATACTGCTTATGGGAGTATTTTTTTTTCTATCAGGATTGTTTCTAAGATACTCTCTGTATCAAGTATTTAGTTTAATCCTTACTAAGAAAAGGAAACAACTGAAAAAGAGATTAATGGAAACTAAAGTTGCATATCTTAAAGATGGCATCTCGGAATCTACTAACTGTATTGCCCAACAAACTGAAAATATCTTCAACGTTGAAGATAGTATCTCTCAGTTGATTAAACCTATAAAACAACAAAGTGAAAGGATCTCTAAAGTTGCTCAACATAAAGATAGTATCTTCCAAATAGCTAAAACTCTTATGCAACAAAATGAAACTATCTCTTAACAAAAAAAATGATTGCTCAGTATACTAAACCTGCCTCTCCTACTGTTTCTAATTCTTCTACCAAAGCACCTAAAATTAAAAGTGGAAAGAAAGAAAATGCTAACCCTAGGCTATTCCCTTTAAGAGAAGTACCAACTTTTAATCCTAAGAGACAGTTAGCAACTATTAGGCACCATAAACTATTTACTCCTCAGGATATGGAGGGATTTAAGTGCAGTGTTCCTTCTTTTTGATGAGGAGCCCATATTGGTTATAATAAAGCTTGACACAATATGCAGACAATTTGATCCAACCTTGATTGATTTTGAATATCTTCTTGATGATTTACTAACTAAAAGGCAAAAGGATAAAATTATCAAGCTTACCAATGAATAGGAGGGTTCAATTCTTTGGCTGGAGTTTGACCCTCTTTGGAACTTTATTGATCCTCATGGCTATGCAATATTATGTCAAGCTAGGGAGGCAATACCTAATGCAATGAAACAATGTTCAGATAGACCTGGAACTGGACAAAGTTTGAAAATCTTAAGCAAGAAATAGCAGAAACAAAATAAGCCCCCTACCTCAAATATCAGTAATATGGAAATTGGTCTTAATCAATGACATATGTAAAACCCAGTGGAATTGTGCATTGGCTATGGAAGGATGTGGGAAGAGGAGAGGGATGGGACATGAATCCTATAACCATGGGAAAATGTTATAAATTAATTAAAAATTTTTTAAAAAGAAATAGTAGAAAAATTTTCGCCGTTCATGGACAAACTTATAGAACTGGGAGGAAGATATATAGGTATTGATGTAACAAGAAAAAGAGACATTACACAATTGAGAAAGCAGTTTGTAACAAACTGTTGCAAAGTAGTCAAGGACTATTTCAAAACCAGTTGCCCTAATTGAATGAATATGGATCTTAATGAATTAAGGATAGTAGCAGTTTATGTTTATAATGGCATGAAATGAAATATGCTAATGATAGTGATTTTGGTGGATGCATTAAGAAAGGAGATAAAGGCACTAAA
The DNA here is from genome assembly GCF_016433145.1 of Gracilinanus agilis. Lineage (NCBI taxonomy): Eukaryota > Metazoa > Chordata > Mammalia > Didelphimorphia > Didelphidae > Gracilinanus > Gracilinanus agilis. Next base: position 575,415,095 of record NC_058130.1, read on the forward strand.
GGGAAAAATTGAAAGCTTGAAAAAGATGTTACTAATTCTGGGTTAACTCTTACACCTGTGCAAGAATATACAATCCAAAGAGAATATACAAACCAGAGGCCAATGTGTTCCTTGGGCAGAAAAAATGGACACCTGATGATAAATTTCAGATGCTGGAATAAAATATTCAGCAATTTTAGAAATAATGGTAGGAACTTCAGAAAAAACTACTCTAGAAATAATAATAATAACAGAAACAATTCCTGAAATACAATCTTAGAAATTAAGGGAATAATAGAAACAGTAACCAAACTGAGGCAAATGACACGTTATAATATATCCCTAAAGGAGCATGTCCATGTAATAGCCAACATGTAAATCCTCCTCAGTGAGAGGAGTCTCAGAGGGGTGCACATGGTCCTTTATGTTTGAACATCAAATTTTCTATTTTTCTGGTATTTTCATAGGAGTGTTTGGAAATCAATTTTACTAAATGGCTATTATTTTCTTCTGAAAGAATATACTCAATTTTGCTAATTAGGTGATTTTGGATTGTAAACATGGATCTTTTGCCTTCCAGAATATCATATTCCAAGCCTTCTGATTCTTCAATGTGAAGGCTGCTTAATCCTATGTAATTCTGTATGCATCTCCAAAATATTTTATTTTTTTCTTTCTTTCTGATTCCTGGCAGTATTTTCTCCTTCGTGTAAGGACTCTTGAATTTATTCATAATATTCCTGGTAGCTATCATCTGAATATTTTATTTCAAGAGGTTATCTGTGGATTCCTTCAATTTCTATTTTACCCTTTTTTCAAGAATATCAGGGTAGTTTTCTTTGATGATGTCTTATATTATTATTTCCATTTTTCTTTTGATTCTTTCAGCCAGTCTAATAATTCTTAAATTGTCTCACGTGGATCTATTTTCGAGGTCATTTTTTAATGAAATATTTCACAGTTTTTTTCCTTTTTAAATTCCTTTAATTTTGTTTTATTGTTTCTTGATGTCTCATGAAATTTTTATCTTCTACTTGCCCAATTCTAATGTTTAATGAATACTTTTCTTCTGTGTGCTTTTGAACCTCCTTTTTGATTTGGTCAATTATGCTATTATTTTCTTCTGACATTGCTTTATTCACCTTCCTCATTTTTTCTCTTCTTCTCTTAACTGACTTTTGAAATCCTTTTTGAGCTCTTCCAGAGTCTGAGATCAATTCATATTTTACTTTTAATGTTTGCATGTATTTGCTTTGCTTTTCCAGTCCTATTCTTTGTCTGTGCCTTGCTGTTCTTTGTTGGAATAAAAAATTTTTATGGTTAGGTTTTTTGTTTTGTTTTGTTTTGAATGTTTGTTCATTTTCCCAGTCTTTTTCTTGACTTCAACTTTCATCTTAAAGGTGGGCACTGTTCTCAGAGTAGAGAGGGAACTCTCTTACACTTCACTTTTTCTCATTGATGCCCTTAACTCTACTTTGGGGTTTCTGTAACTTTTGATGACATGTGGGCTGGAAACTCTGAAAGCCATCTCCTACTGCTGATTCAATCATCCCCTGGGTTTTACAAAGACCTGCCACACCCAGAGCACTGTGAACTACCCTCTTCTGAGGCTCAGGATCTAGCCTTAGGCTTGGAATTTGGTATCACTTTGGGCTTCATCAGGCTAGGTATACTGTGGACTGCCTTGCCCTGCTGCTTCTAACTTTGATTTGAGTTTATGTAGGGATTCTGGACCTCCTTCTGGAGAGCCTACACAGGCTATATGTGCTATAGATTCCCTTGCACTGAGGGCCAGATCTTCATTGCAGGATACAGCTGGCTCTCAGGGCTTCATATTGTGCTTACAGAGACCAGGCATACAATGTACTGTCTTGTGCTAGGATTCCAGTTCTCACTTTAGGGTTGGGCTGTGGCTCCCAGTCCTATTTTTAGCTTTCACAATCTTGTTATGCCACATGGTTGGCCTTGCACTGATATTCAGGACCTCACTACAATCTTTTTAAGGGCTATGGACCTCCCCTTAGACTTTCAGCAGAGAAGTACCTTGTAAAATGCCTTGCCCTGGGACTTGGCATCTTGGTTTAAGCTCAGGCAGGGATCAAAACCTCCCTCTAGGCTTTCACCAGCCAGGCACATCATGGAGTTCTTTGTGCTAGGACTTGGGTCCTCATTGCAAGCTTCCACTGAGTCTTGGAATTTTATAAGGTAGGCATGTGATTGCACTGCTATTGGCTTAGGCAGGGTCTCAGGGTTCCAACATTGGCTTGGCCCAGGTTCAGAACCTGGAACAAGAGATGCAAGGTGGGGATGAGGGTGAAGTTGCTATTGGTTTGTGCTGGTACTCCTTAGCATAATCTCCTATGACTGTGCTTCTCTTTCACTTAAGTGAACTAGACCCTCTCTGCCTATTATTATTATTATTATTATTATTATTATTATTATTATTATTATTATTATTATTATTATTATTATTATTATTATTATTATTATTATTATTATTATTATTATTATTATTATTATTATTATTATTATTATTATTATTATTATTATTATTATTATTATTATTATTATTATTATTATTATTATTATTATTATTATTATTATTATTATTATTATTATTATTATTATTATTATTATTATTATTATTATTATTATTATTATTATTATTATTATTATTATTATTATTATTATTATTATTATTATTATTATTATTATTATTATTATTATTATTATTATTATTATTATTATTATTATTATTATTATTATTATTATTATTATTATTATTATTATTATTATTATTATTATTCCTCTTGACTCCCTAGGAGCATAGGGCCTCAACCATCTCACTCCAGAGGACTCTGTTCTGGGCAACTTCCCCCAGCTGGGCCCATGTCATTCCGACTGTTTTTGTTTCATTTTCGGCAGATCTTCGCCAGGTCTATTTTGGTCTTCCGACTTTCCTCCTCCCTGAAGGGTTCCAGCTCAATGCTTGTCTGGCTACGTTGTCTTCTGGTTTTCGTAGCGTATGTCCTATCCATCTCCACTTACGTTTCTTTATGTCCTGACTAATGGGATACTGGATTGTTCTTTCCCAGAGACTAGCATTGGAGATCTTTTCAGGCCATTTGATGTTCAAGATGTAGCGCAGACATCTATTAACAAAGACTTGGAGTTTGTTGGTGTTAGCGCTCGGCACTCTCCAGCTTTCTGATCCATGTAGGAGGACGGCCTTTACGTTGGTGTTGAAGATTCAGAGCTTAGTGACGAGGGACAGTGCTTTGGAGATCCAGACAGACCGCAGGATGTTAAATGCCTGTCTGGCTTTGTTGATTCGGTTTCTGATGTCCTCATCTGCTCCGCTGTCCTTACTGACTATGCTACCCAAATAGGTGAAGTGGTCCATCTCCTTGATGTTTTCTCCCTGTAGTTGGATTGGCAGGTCCTGTCTGCTGTTGACTGTGATCACCTGGTCTTACTCTTGTTGATCTTCAGACCTGTCTTCTTCGCTTCTTCAGAGTCGTGCAAGTTTGGCTTGCGCATCCTGCTGCTTGTGAGAAAGGAGACAGATGTCATCTGCGAAGTCAAGGTCCTCCAGCTGTTTGGTATGAGTCCATTGAATGCCCATATTGTTGTCCTTGGTAATTCTTCTCATGGTCCAATCTATGACCACCAAGAAGCTAAGGGGCGAAAGCATGCAGCCTTGCTTCACTCCGGACTTCACTGTGAAGGGAGCCATCAGTTTCTCATTATGGATGACCTGGCAGGTAGAGTCTTCGTATAACCGCTGGATGATGTTGATGAGCTTTGGGGGAATCCCATAATGCTGCATTATTGCAAGACTGGCAAGACAATAACAAGTGATGCAGGGCAGAGAGCCCAATGGGCAGAGCATTTCGAAGAAATCCTGAACCGACCACCTCCACCAACTGTTCCGGACATACCACCAGCCACCGAACTGCTGCAGGTGAACACGGGCCCACCTACCAAAGTTGAGATCATCAAAGCCATCAAGACCATGAAAAATGGTAAGGCTGCAGGTCCAGATGGCATCCCCCCTGAGGCACTCAAGGTAGACCCAGAAATGTCAGCGGAGATGCTACAACCCCTCCTGCAGAAGATCTGGGAACAGGAACAAGTCCTGACAGACTGGAAACTAGGCTACCTGGTGAAGCTACCCAAGAAAGGTGACCTATCCCAATGCAGCAACTGGTGAGGAATCATGCTTCTATCCGCTCCCAGCAACATCCTCTCTGCCTACCTTTCAAATTTTTCTTTACATTAAAGGTGCTTCATTTGATCTCCTTTTTGGTGCTTTCACTCCAATATTCATTTTGAGTCATTATTTTAAGGTTGCTTGGAGAGGATTCTCATAATGGTTCTAGCTTTTCTGGTTTCTACTCCACCATCTTCTGTCTCAGAATTGATCCTAAGTATTGGAACTAAGTCAGAAGACAGGATCAGGCAATTGGGGTTAAGTGACTTGCCCTAGGTCACACAACTTCAAAGTGCCTCAGTGAAAATTTGGAAAAAGAAATATGGTGATCACCAAGAACCAGCATGATTTCATGAAATTTATGCAATTTTTTTAAACATACCTGCTAAATTGATAGATGGGGAGTATGTATACATTTATTTTAGTAATATTTCAGCAGAGTATTTAAAAAATTTAACAATTTTCTAATAAAAAGTATCAATATGGACCAGATGATAGCACAATTACATGGATGTTTTACTAATTAAATTACCATCATTACAAAAGCACTCATATACATACAGAGACACATGCATATACATACATACCATATAGGGAATGTGTTTCAATCCATGTATACATATGCATGTACATATAAACACATACACATGTGTGTGGTTTAGCAATTTGAATAACAACTTGGATTGGCTGTTCATCAGATTTTCAGATGATACAGAGTAGAGATAAATATTGAACAAATTGTAAGAGTCTTTACCCCCCAACTATTCCAATGATATTATTGACATTGGAAAATACCATTGAAGAAATTTGATCTATAAATTCAGATCAGTACTTATTCTTCAACATATAGACATTTTCCTGAAGCAGGAAGCGGTTAAGTCATCTGCTCAGAGTAATAAATCTAGTATGTGTCAGTGATGAAGATAAACCCAGATCATCTCTTATCTTTCACACCAGATCTCTATCCATTACCTCAATTTGCTACCCAGATGAAGTCACAGGGATCAATGAAAATCTTGCAAAAAATATTGACTTCAGAAAACAAGATAAGAAAGGCATAGATAGCTGTCAGTTTATTTAAATAATATTGGGAAGGAGGGTTTCATGGACTTTTAAGTTCAACATAAGTCAGTTTGCATTGATATGAATATCAATGTAATCATTAAATCAAAGTAATTTTAGGCTTTGAGAAGAAGGTCTTCCAAGAATAAAGAGGTTATGATCCTGCTCTACTTGACACTAGTTATACCCTATTTGGATTATTGAAATCAGTTCTAGCCCCTATAACATAGGAAATGAATAGTGACATGCCAGATACTGCTTAGAAAAGAGGAATTAAGTGAAGAACCTGATCCTCTTTTGCACATTCTGTGTTTAAAATAAATTGGACATAAGCATTTTTTTGTGGAATTAAAACTAAATCTCCTCCTATCACCATGTCTTTTCACTGGCTATTTCCTTTGTCTGGAATGTGTGTGTGTGTGTGTGTGTGTGTGTGTGTGTGTGTGTGATCAGTTCCAACTCTCAGAGTTACTAACTTTCCCCAACGTCCATCTCAGACATCCTTTCTTCCCTGAAGACTTTCCTCATTCACCTCTATTGTTGATATTATGTTTCTGGGACTTATTTATCTGTGCACAGGTTGTGACATCTTCATTAGAATGTAAGCTCCTTGAAGTTAATAAGTGTTTTATTTTTATCTTTGATTTCCCATCATTTTGCTCATAGCAAGACTTGTAAAAAAATATATATATATTGAATTGAATTATGAGATTACATAGCTAATAAGAAAAGGAATTCATGTAAATTGCCGCAAGGTTCTGTCCTTGGCATGTCCTTTTCAATAAATGTATCAGTGGATTTCTTGAAGATATAGATGGTATGCAGATCAAATTTAAAGATGACATAGAGTTGAGAGGTATAACTAATATATTGGATGACAGAATAGAGAGAAAAAAATTTTGACAGGCATGTATGGGATGAATCTAACAAGATGAAATTTAATAGGGATAAATGTCAAGTCTTATATTTGAGTTGATAAAAATGAACTGCATTAGTTCAGAATTTGGGAATGATGGCTAGAAAGGTATTAAGATGAAAAAAGACACAAGGTTTGGGGGAGCAAAAACTCAGAATGAGGCAACACTGTGATAAAGTGGACAAAATATATAACTAAACTTTGACTATCTTCATGGAAATATGATGTCCAGAATAAGACAGGTCCATTATGCTTTGTTTGGGTCAGACAAAATCTACATTATTGCATTCATTTTGGAATCATATTTTAAGAAAGAAAATTGACAGATTCAACTATGTACTGAAAGGGATAACCAGGATGTTGAAAAGATTTATTTTAATGACATTAAATAATATTTTAAAAGTTGTAAACACTTTAAGCTTGAAAAAGAGAAAATTAGGGAGTGGTGGTAAGGAAAAAGGGAAAACATGATACTTGATTATGTATTACGAATGTAATAATGTAGAAAAACTCATACATTTAGCTTGTTTATCCCCAAGGGTAAATATTGGATGGATGGATAAATGTTATGAAGAGACAGATGTCTTTTTTTTAATATAAAGAAAATGAAAGGAAGCATGACATCATAAATACAGAGCTAAATAACTGTGGTTTCAGGAAGACTTGATTTTGAGTCCTGTTTATATAGTCATACAATGATTATATGATCCTGGAATAGTCATTTTGGTCATTGCTCTAAGACAATAAAGTTCAGACAAAATGTCGACCTGCAGTAGTAGACAGTTTTTTTCATCGAAGAATTCCTAAGATCAATAAAATTACAGATCAATAAAATTCCTAGTCACTATTTCTCTCTCTTTGAAGAAAACATTCAAAGTAATTATTGTTATGCAAAAATGAAATAAACCACTTTAGAATATATATTATATATAGCTATTGCTCTGTCACTGGAGGTCTTCTAACATCTTCTGAAATATTACTCATGAGGAATGTTATAGAGCTGATTCATAGTAAAAACATTAGAATTAAATAGTTTCTGAGTTCCCATTAACTTCTGGAATTCTATGACTATAACAAATTAATTTAATCAGTAATAGGAAATATCATAATTGTGTGATTTTATGTCATTTTAGCTTTAGTTGTTAAGGGGGGGAGTAGAGGAGGGAGAGAGGGAGAGATATAGAAGAAGGAAGGAAGGAAGGGAGAAAAGAAAGGAAAGAATGAAGGAAGGGAGGAAAGATAAATAAGTAAATAAATATCATATATAATTATATACACAATACATCATATCTGTTTTGAAATAGTTTTTTGCTTTTTGTTTTATTATATATAAAGAAAACATTGGAAATGAAAGGAATATAAACAGTCCAGGACACTGACCCTTTTTACCAGTAATCCATTATGTACTTTAACTATAATCCTCTGATTTGTTGCTCTATGATCTATTTCTTGGGCCTAACATTGTCTGTAGTTCCTCCTTCATAGCTAGCCTGAAGTTATCAAAAAGTTGTATTTCTATGTGAAATTAGGATGTGTGCCACTATTTCTAAATAGTCCAGTCATATTGCATCTTCTAAAGTTGTTTTTCATTTTGGCCTTTACTCAGTTCTTCAGAGCCCATTTGTGACTGCTTTTTATCAAGTTCATGACAATGACTTTGTAAGCCTGCTATTTTTCAGGCTTCTTTTATATCTAAGGTAGTAGAACTGTATAATTATAAGCACACAATTTTGTGCAAAAACTTCATAGTTCATGCCTGCCTTAACTCTTAGATTTTATTAACATAAAATTGTTCTTCACATTTAATGTTAGTATAAGCATGGATGAAACATTTCAATGCCAACTATGTGAACTTATAAAATTCCTTCAAAATTATTAGACCTCAATTTTCTCAACTGTAAACTGATAGATTTGGCATAACTCCGAGTTAAGGTTCTTGCCACTTTTAAAATCCAAGAATCAATGAATGCAGTTTTATACTATCATAGTTTTCCTTTTATTGCTAAATGATAATCAGATCCCAAACTAGTAGGAAGTGAAAGTGAGATTAAGTGCTAAGAGTTGTTTAGGAACAGGGAATGATTTATTTCATACACATTTGATTAAAGAGATATGATGAGAAAAGAAGAAAATAGCATAGGATTATATCTAAAGATGTACTATTTGCAAACAACTGATCTTCCTAAATGGTTTTAAATTTTAAAATTTGCTGTTTTGTATATATTCAGCATAAACTTCATAATGGTCACCATGGAATGGGATTCTTACTTAATGAGGTAATACTTTAAAAATAATAAACTACATGAATAGCTCTTTACTGATATTATATTCTGATATTTTATTATTCTATAAATGTTACTCTGGTTCCCTAAAAGATTTGCCACAAGTTTTGTTAGTTCCTCCCAGACTATAAAAATCTTGAAAATGGACTTTTCTCAGTCAAGAGAAATTCAGAAACATTGCCTGCATGGGAATGAACTACTTTTGGTCCATATAAAACTTCTACTTAAAGTTCTAGTGTCCTCTTTTACCAGTCAAAGGAATACTTACATTAATGAAATAAAAGATTTTTGAAGTGGTTTGAAGTCTTATGCTTGGTATTATGGATTCAAAGATGATTCAAAATGAGGCAATTCATTCTTCCATTTTTCTGATTCTGATCTCACATCTCAATCTACCCTTGCACTATCTATAATGCAATCTGAGACATGAAAATCCAACAGAGAAAGTAAGGTGCTTTAAATAACTATAGTACAGTTATAGTATAGTTAGTAAATTATTAAGTAAATGAATAATTCAATTAGAATTCTTTGGAAGTTTCGAGAAAAAGGGGCAGTCTTCCACCTGGGAGAATTAGGTCATTCAGTCAACAAGCACTTAATGACAATATGCTAGAGCACTGCGCTAACCACAACGGACAAAAGAAAAAAAAAATAAATGCACTGAATTGAGATTTTAAATACCTATTAGTTCATGAGCTACTTCTAAAAGATACCAAAAAATATAACAGGAATATATGACAAAACCTCTATGTGAATGGGAAATATTGGAAAGGCATTTGGAAAGGTACACAGTATTTAGATTTTTTTCACTTTTTTATTTTTATTTTGAATATTTTCCCATAGTTACATATTTCATGTTCTTTCCCTCTCCCACAATTCTCCCCAACCCACTGTAGCCAATGCACAATTCACTGGGTTGTACATGCATCATTGATTAAGACCTAATTCCATATTATTGATAGACTAGAGTTATCTTTTAATATTTACATCCCCAATAATATCTCCATCAGCCCATGTTTTCAAGCAGTTGTTTTTCTTCTGTGTTTCTCCTCCCACAGTTCTTCCTCTGAATGTGGCTAGTTTTCTTTCTCATAAGTCCCTCAGCGTTGCTCTGGATCCTTGCATTGCTGCTAGTAGAGAAGTCCGTTATGTTCGATTATACCACAGTGTATCAGTCTTTGCATACAATGTTCCCTTGGTTCTGTTCCTTTCACTCTGCATCAGTTTCTGGAGGTCATTCCAGTTCGCATGGAATTCTTCCAGTTTATTATTCTTTGAGCATAAGAGTATTCCATCACCAACAGATACCACAATTTTTTCAGTCATTCCCCAATCAAAGGACATTTCCTCATTTTCCAATTTTTTGCCACCACAAAGAGCATGGCTATAAACATTTTTGTACAAGTCTTTTTCCTTATTATCTCTTTGGGGTATAAACCAAGTAGTGCTATGACTGAATCAAAATGCAGATAGTCTTTTAAAGTCCTTTGAGCATAGTTCCAAATTATCATCCAGAATGGTTGGATCAATTCACAACTCCACCAGCGATGCATTATTATATTATATTTATTATATTATATTTATTATATTATATTATGTTATATTATATTATATTGTATTATAGTTTCCTTCTTTATATTAAAGTCATTAACCCATTCTGAACTTATCTTGGTATATGGTGTGAGATGTTGATCTAGACTCAATCTCTCCCATACTGTTTTCCAATTTTCTCAGCAGTTTTTGTCAAATAGTGGGTTTTTGTCCCAAAAGCTGGGTTCCTTGGGTTTATCATAGACTGTCTTGCTGATGTCACTTACCCCAGGTCTATTCCACTGATCCTCCCTTCTGTCCCTTAGCCAGTGCCATACCGTTTTGATTACTACTGCTTTATAATACAGGTTAAGAACTGGTACTGTCAGGTCCCCTTCCTTCATATTTTTTTTTCATTATTTCCCTTGATATTCTTATTCCTTTGTTCTTCCAAATGAAAATTGTTATAGTTTTATCTTTAATTCAGTAAAAATGTTTTTTGATAGTTTGATAAATTAAATTAATTTGGGTAGAATGGTCATTTTTATTATGTTAGCTCGTCCTACTATTGAGCAATCAATGTTTTTCCAATTGCTTAGATCTAGTTTTAATTGTGAGGAAAGCGTTCATAGTTGTGTTCGTATAATTCCTGTTTGTTTTGGCAGATAGATTCCTAAGTACTTTATAATATCTATATATTTTTATTTTAAATGGAATTTTATTTTATTTAAATAATTTATTAATTTATTATTTATCTAAATTAAATTTTATTTTAAATGGAATTTATCTCTCTAACTCTTGCTGCTGCAATGTGTTGGAAATATATAGAAATGCTGATGATTTATATGCATTTATTTTGTATCCTGCAAATTTGCTAAAGTTGTTGATTATTTCCACTAACCTTTTATTTGATTCTCTAGAATTTTTTTAAGGTGACCCCAATACTTATATTATCTTACAGACCTCATATCATCTATAAAGAGTGATAGCTTGGTCTCCTCACTGCCTATTTTAATACTTTCAATTTCTTCTTTCCTTTTTTATTTATTAGATTGACCAGTATTTGTCACTTTTATTTATTTTTTCAAAGTACCAGCTTCTAGTATTATTTATTAATTCAATAGTTCTTTTACTTTTGATTTTATTAATTTCTCCTTTAATTTTTATAAACTCTAATTTAGTTTTTAACAGGGGATTTTTAATTTGTTCCGTTTCTAGCTTTTTGATTTGCATGCCCAGTTCATTGATCTTTACCCTTCCTAATTGGTTATTATATGCACTCAAGGATATAAAGTTCCCCCTGAGTACTGCTTTAGCTTCATCCCACATATTTTGGTAGAATGTCTC
>NC_058130.1:575438747-575472581 GCF_016433145.1 Gracilinanus agilis
ATTTTGGACTCAATATGAACAATGAATAATAACTTCACTGTCAGTTCAGCAGCAATATTTACATAAAGAACAGTGATGAGAAGCTCCTTGGAGTTTTTAATAATAATATTATGTATTTTTATAATCAGTTCCCACAGGTATCAAGCAATTCTGTCAAAGAATTATATGATATTGCAGTTTTGAAAATCATCTCTATGCTTGCATAAAATATATTGTTTTCCCAGGTTTCTTTAAATTGTCTGCAGTGCTGAACCAATCAGATACATGCTAGTTCCTACATTTTTGGAAAGAAAGAAAAAACAACTGAGTGACCGTTTGCTATCAATACACCTAAAATATTTTCCTGGAAAAAAAGAGAATTAAGTTAACAAAATTGATTTGACTAAGTTTGTTTCAGTCTGAGTTAGATTTCCACAAAAATCAGGTAGCATTTGTTCAACAGGCACAGTTTACAAAGTAAGAAAATGACTGGCACCTCACTTTCTGAAATTCTCTTTTCCACCCAAATATTAAGCATATAAATGCTAGACATTATATCAGTCTACAACTCCTAAATAACTTAAGCTCCAAAATATGATGTTACTAATATACACATATTCCCACATAATGTAAACTACATTTAAATGGTGGACTATATGCACTCTTCTATAAAAATGCATGTATATATAATATAAAGAGCCTAACATTTGAAATTGATATATATGTGCACATATTTCTTACAAGCATCTCTTCAAAGAAAGAGAATCATCTTTAGAAAGTGATTTAATTATTTTAGAATATTTTCCAACTTCTACCTGAATGTCTGTCTTTTTCCTTTTTGAATTTTGGCTACTTTTCTTATTTTTTGTTCCGCATTTCATAGTGGACTATAAAGTATTGGGCAGACAGCCTAGCCATTTGTCTCATTTCTGATTAAACGCTAAAAATTATGTAACTCAAAGGACATACATTAGTTGCAGGGTACAATTTAAACAAAAATCATCTTTAGTTTTGAATTCTTTCCCTCCCTCTCTCCAAATCCTCCCCTACCTATGCATAAGGCAAGAAATGTTACCCATTATATATACTAAATCATGCAAAATCTATTTCCAAAGTAGATAGGTTATAAGGAAAAAATAATAAAACCTAGCAAAAGTGGAAAAAATATGTTTCCATCTGCACTCAAAATTTATCAGTTCTGTTTTTGGAGGTGGAATGCTTTCTCCATCTTGAGTTCTTTGAAATTCTTTTGAATCATGTTACTGGTCAGAGTAGCTAAGCCTTTAATAGTTAATTGTTATTAAAATTTTTTTTCTATTACTATGAGCAGTCTTCTATTCCTTCTCACTTTTCTTTGAATCAGCTCATATAAGTCCTCAAAAGGTATTTTTGAAACCATCACTTTCATCATTTCTCATATATAATGTTATAATATATATAATATATATACATCATGCTATAATATATATACATATAAATGTGCATATATATGTGTATAACTTGTCATATGATGCAACTTTTGGTACATATGATGAAATCATGTACCACAACTTTCTTTTATCCACTGCTGAATTAATGAGTATGCTGTCAGTTTCCAGTCTTTTATCACTATAAAAATATGTGCTATAAATATTTTATATATATTCTTTTTTTGGCTCTCTTAGGTTCAAGCATGGTAGCAGTATATTGGGGTCAAGATTATACTTACTTTTAAGGCTCATTGGGAGAATTCCATACTCTTTAGAATGATTCAGAATACCTCATGTTTATATCAATAGTGCATTAGTGTATTTATTCTTATACTTCTCTTTCAGCATTTGTCATTTTCATTTTTTAGTGGAGTTAATCAACTAAAAGGCATTTAGGTAGCATTTCAAAGTTATTTTAATTTACATTACTCCCATTGTTAGTGATTCAGAGATATTTTATATGGCTATTGATATGTTTGATTTCTTTTTTTTTCTGTAAGTAGTCTATTCATATCCTTTGACCATTTATCAGTTCAAGAATTTTTACAAATTTAACTTACTTTTTCCTGTTTTGGAGAAATGAAATATTTATCAGAGGAACTTGCAAAAAAGTCTCTAAATTTCTCACTTTTCTTCTAGTTTTTACTGAATCAGTTTTGTCAGTGCAAAATTTTGTAGTTTAATGCACCAGTATATTCATTCTATAAACAGTACTCAATGTACTTGTACTCAATGACATTATATTCAACTCGGTACTATAACATGTGGAGAGAGACATAAATATAAGATCATTTGAGAAGCTAAAGTATTCATAAAAAGCTAAAGTATGCTTAAAATTAAGTAAATTAGAAAAAGTATCTTTTAAGACATATGAGGGGCAGCTGGGTAGCTCAGTGGATTGAGAGTCAGGCCTAGAGACAGGAAGTCCTAGTTTCAAATTAGGCCTCAGACATTTCCCAGCTGTGTGACCATGGACAAGTCACTTGACCCCCATTGCCTACCCTTACCATTCTTCTGCCTAGGAGCCAATACATAGAAGTTAAGGGTTTAAAAAAAAAAGACATATGACCTAAGCCTTGAAGCAAGCTAAAGATTCAAGGAGGCAAAAATGAGAATGGATGGAGTGCCTTTAGGGCATGAATAAAAACTTTGTCCTTTGTAGAAATGAAAAATTTCAGTGAATACTTGAAGTTTTCTAGTTAATAAATAATATAGGAAAATAATTTAAATCTAGCAGAGAGGTAACAGGAATATCCAATCTTGGCCCAGGGAGTTGAGTGATCCTAATCTGTAGCTGAGTCTTTTTTTAGTCCCATCAACTTCCAAGCTTTAGATTATTCTTGCGTTTTGTTTGTTTGCTCATGCTTGTTCTTTATTTTAATATTAACCATCCTCTGTTATGGCCATTCTACATGGTATGTGAAAAAAGTTAGTGGCTTTTCATTAAGCCTAATTATTATTTTCTTAAAAAACAAACAAATAAAGTATCCATTTTGCCTCCATGATCACTATCTCTTGTTTGGTCATGTATTATTTCCTTATTCATGAATCTGAAAGAGAATTTCCCCCCATTTTCTCTCAATTTGTTTGTGAAATCATGCTTTATGTCAGATTCATATACCTCCTTTGAGTTTATCTTGGTATTTTGTGTGAGATGTTCTTATAGTTTTTATCAAATGGTGGCAAAATAGATTCTAATAAATGATTTAATTTCTTCTTCATTGGGATTGTTTGAAATATATCCATTACATTTTCAATCTTGGTAACAACATTTCCATTAATATATTTTTAAACAAATTAGCCAGTGGTATATCTATTTTATTATTTTTATGTAAATTGAGGTTCCAATTTTATTTTGCATTTTTATTTATTTATTAACACAAATTTATTAACTAAAATACTTTATTTTTATTAATCTCTCCTTTGATTTTCAGTTTTTCTAAATAAGTATTTCATTAGAGATTTGTCATTTGTTCTATTTCTAGCTTTTTTTTTCAGATGTCTATATAGTTTATTGATTTACTCTTTCTCACTTTCACTGATGTAAGTGTTCTGGGATAAAAATTATCCTGTAAGTAGTGATTTGGCTGCATCCCACAAATTTGGTATAATGTCTCGTTGTATTTATTCTTTTTAATTATTGATTGTTTTTATGATTTGTTCTTTTACCAACACAATCTTTAGGATGAATTTATTTCGTTTTCAAATAAATTTTACTTTATTCTTTCAAGGTCCAGTATTTAATGCAGTTTCTATTACTTTATGATCCCAGAAGTATGCACTTAACATTTCTGCTTTTCTGCATTTAGACAGTTTTTATGGCATAATACCTGGTCAATTTTTGTCAAAGTGCCAAATGCTGCTGAAAAAAAAAAGATAGAATTCTATTTCCATGCAATTTTATGCAGAGCACTAGTATATCTAACTTTCTAAAATTCTATTTAAATCTATAAAATAAGTTGCTTGGAGACCCTTCTAAGTAAAGATCTGGCTTTATCATGGCAGAGAGATCACATGGACATAGGTCTGCACATTTCCTCTCTATTTGAAACCTGAAAGCTTGACCAGTGATAATGACAGGTTTTAGAGACAAAAAGAGAACTCAAAGAGTGGGGGAAATGATGACTTAGAAGGATCACTCTTGATGTGAGGAATAATGACTGGAAATGTCATGGAAATGTCAGAACATTTTTTACCTGGGTTTCTTTACAGGTTATTCTGATATAATATATCCCAACCTCCATAAGCCCTCAAAGGGCCCTTAGACTCTAAGACTCCTATTTTTGAATTATCTTCTATTTCCTGTAGCTTTTTACATGAATTAGTTTGATATAAATTACATTATAAAATAGATTTGCATGTCTAGGATTAACATAGTAACTCATTTATATTTAATATGGTAACACACAGTTAAAATTACTATTACAAAACACACATTTGAAATCATAACACAGATATTATCCTGGGACTGCATTCTTAATCAGGTTACATACATAGAATTTTGACTGGTACAAAATTATTGCTATTAATTACACATTTTTTGCCTTAAATTGCTTTCAAAAGTTTAAATGCTATATAATTTAATGCATATATTTTCAGTATTAATAATTCTTTGCTATAGTGCATTTAACAAAATGTAGTATATCTTTTAATTAGTTCTATTTCTTGCTTTTTTGTAGATCATGATAAACTTATCTGCTTTTTAGTTTAGCTGAAGCATGATAAATTCATTTCCAGCTCTTTTATTTAGAAGTGTATGCTTCATTTTGCTTTTGATTTTCCTTCTTTTTTCAAGTGTGTCACTTGTAATAACCGTATTGTTGGATGGTGGTTTCTAATCCACTCTTCTATCTAATTCTAATTCCCTTTTATAGTTGATTTTATCCTATTAATTTTCAGAATAAGAATTGCTCTCTATTTCAAGATATCACATTTTCTTCTATTTATGTTCCTCTTTTTGTTTTCTGCATTTTTTCTTTTAAAAAACCCATTAGCTTTTGTTCACTACCTCCCTTAATATATTCTTCCTGTTACAACACATCCTTTCTACTTTCCAGTTGGGTAAAGTGAGTGCTTTGCTAAAGACGATAGATAGACAGATAGATAGACAGATTGATTAGTGAAAAATAAATAGATAAGAGGTAGATTACACTTTGAACTCATTCAAAGAGAGTGAGATACAAGTATTGTCCATTTTCTCTCTTTCCCTTTCTTTCATTACTATTATTTCAGATATCTCTCTTTTTAATTTTTTATCAGCTCTTATGTTAAGTAATTTTCTTATTTATTCCTTTTGTTTCTCCCTTCTCCCAGTGCATCCATCCCTCTTAACCACCCTTCAATTCTTTTTTTTAATTCATCCAAACACAGTAGACATACAATATATGCTTCCTGAAAAAAAAAATATATATATATATTTATTTGTTTATTTATTTATATATATTGCACAACTAACTACACAAAAAATGATAAAATTCTTAGGAGTTCTGTATGTAATCTTCTCATAAAGGAATGTAAAAAATAACATATTAAGTCCTTATGAGTTCTCTTTAATCTTTACTCTTTAATCTTCTCTTGAGACTTCTGTTTAAATGTCAAATTTTCTACTGGCTCTGAATTTTTTATCTGTTATTGAAACTGTGCTCTTTTCTTAAATATACATCTTCCCATGTACAATAATATTCAGTTATGCTGAGTAACTCTTTTTTGTTTATAATAATAGTTCCTTTATCTTCTAGAATGTCACATCCCAAATTCTGCATACCTTATATAATGATTACTGCGAAAGATTGTGGCTGTGACTGTGGCTTATTTGAATTATTTATTTTTCCTGTTTACAATATTTTCTTCTTGGCCTCATGTCTCTTGAATTTGATTACATATTCCTGAGTGTTATTTAAATATTTTTTTTTACTTTTTCATTTTTCCCAGATTACATGTCAATACAATTTTAATAATAATTTTCTGGCATTTTATGATCCATATTCTCTCCCTTCTTTCAACCCTTCAACATCCCTAATATAGTATGTAATGATATATGCTATATAATTGTCATCATGTAATACATGTTTCTGTATTTGTCATATTGTGACAAAAGACACGTCACTTACACTAGGAAAAAAAACTCATGGAGTAAATAAAGTGAAGAATGGTATGATTCAATCTACATTTAGACCTTGAAGTTTTCATTGTAGGTTCTCTTTCAGGAGGTCATGAATAGATTCTTTCCACTTCTACTTTGTCTTCTGTTTCTATGATATTCAGGCAGTTTTCATTTCATTTTCATTGCTAGAAAGCAATTTGGAAGTACATACACCAAAATACTGTAAAACTCTGTATATTCATTCTACCCAGAAACACCACTATTAGGTCTTTCTCCCCAAAAGATAAAAGAAAATTGAAAATGAACTATTTGCACAAAAATATTCATAACAACTCTTTTGTGGTGACAAAAATTATAAATGGTTGATTAGTTTGTGGCATATGATTATGGTGAATACACTTGTGCTATAAGATATTGTGAGCAGAATAGTTTCAGAAAAACCTGGGGAGAATCACATGAACTAATGCCAATGAAGCCAAACAAGATCATTGTTCATAATCATAACAATATTGTAAAGATGATCATCTGTGAAAGACTTAGCAACTCTGATCAAGGTAAATCTGAAAGACCCAGCATGAAAAATACTATCCAGATTCAGAGAGACAACTGATAAATTGTGAATTCAGATTGAAGTATTTTCCTCACTTTGTATTTATTGTTTTAGTTTTGTAGATTTTTTTGCTGGACAGTTATTATTTAAATATATTTTGTATGAATTTATGTGTATTATCAACACAAAATTGCATTCCTTCTCAAAGAGAGGGAGTAAGATAGGAGGGAGGGAGGAAGGAAATTTGAAGCTCATTTTTTTATAAATAATTGCTAAAATACATGTGAATTTAGGACGTGTTAAATGAAACACAAAAATATTTGTTTTAAATTTTTTTCAGGACTCCCAAAGGCAAGATGGCAGAATGAGACTGAAAACTTCCTAAGGCCTTGAAATTTTCCCTCATATAACAATAACCTCATATAAATTTTTGGAGAAGAGGATCAAGTTATCTCACCAGAGCAAATTGGAGACTCAGCACAAGAGGTCTTTCTTACTGAGGTGGAAAATAAGCTCTGAGTAGACAACAGCAAAGGCAAAGCATACCCTGGCAAGCCCTGTGAGGCCTGCCTCCTCACTAGGGAGGCCGCAACCTAACTGGAGACAGTTGACAGTAAGGTCCCATACACAGGGCCCATCCTACAGTGTCTGTGTCCCTGTAGCTGTCTAGCAGTGAATTTCTGTTTCTGTAGCTGTCTAGCAGTGAAATCCTTCCCTTAATACAAGTTATCAGTGAAGGTTCCCACCTCAGGGAAACCCCATACTAGTGTAAACCAGCAGATAAATCCCATGATCAGATTCTAGCCATAAGCAAAGCCCAAAGATTCAGCAAAGGAAGTGTATGGGTGTATCCACTCCAATTCACAAATAGACCTAAATTTTATTATACTATACTGTTAAAAAATCACAACAAAACTGACATAAATGAACAAAAAAATGAATAAAAAATCTAATCCTAGATAATTAGCGTGGTGACAAGAAACATAAAATACAAAAATAGAATAGAAAACATGGGCAAAATAGTTGCTTGTGAAGAATCATTGAAAAATACAAATTGATCTCAGGCCCTAAAAGATACTTTGGAAGTGTTCAAAAAGGAGGACTTTACAAATGAAAGGGGTTTAGAAGAAAAACTGGGAGGAAATGACATGAATCTATGAAAAACTATGAAAAAATAATCAAGAACTTGGTAAAGGAAATACAAAAAATGGGAAAAGGTATTGAAAAATAAGCTGAGGGAAATAACTTCTTAAAAACTAGAATTGCCCTAATGGAAAAAAAGATACAGATTGAATTTCTTGTCAACTCCAGGAAAGGGAAGATAAGAAGGAAGGGAGAAAAATGAATAATATTACTTTGGAAAATGCATGTGTGAATTTGTTATTAAAATAAAATAAAGATAAAACATGATTTCTAAAAGGTTTGCTAACACTGGCCTACACTATTTGAACAGGATATACAATATCTCAAATCTTTTTTTTTGGAAAAAGAAATTGAATAGGACATAAATGAACTACCTTGAGCAAACAAACATCAGAACCGGGTGGATTTACAAGTGAATTCTGCCAAACATTCAAAGATCAACAAATTCTAATATTAAATAATTTAAAATAATAGATGAAGTAGAAATTTTATCATATTCCTTTTATGAAACAAATATGGTGCTGAAAACTAGATCAGGTAGAACAGAAGCAAAGAAAAAAATGATGAGCCAATTTCCTTAATGGATATAATTGCAAAAATCTTAAATAAAATACTAGTTAGGAGATGAAGAATATATCACAAAGATTATACATTATGATCAAAGAGAATTAATATAAGGAATATAGAGATGGTTAAATATAAAGAAAACTATCAATATAATTGATTATATTAATAACAACAATGATAAAAAATTATATGTAACTCAGATTGAATTGCTTGTCAACTCCTAAGGAGGGGAGATAAGAAGGAAGGGAGACAACATGAATCATATTACTTTGGAAAATAAATGCAGGAATTTGTTATTAAAATCAAATAAAGATAAAACAATTTTTTTAAATGTGATTTTATCAATATGCAGAAAAATCCTTTGACAAATACAATAGTTATTCCTATAAAAACAACAACACTGGAAAGTATTTATATAAATGGAATTTGTTTTTTGAAAATGATATGAAGCATTTACCTAAAAGGATTAGCAGGCATTATCTGTATGTAATAAGGATAAGATAGAAGCCTTCCCAATAAGATGAGAAGTGAAACAAAGATACTCATTATCACCAATATTATTTGACATAGTATTAAAAATAGTAGCAAAAGCAAGAGAAAAAATAAATTGAAGGAATCAGAATGGACAAAAAAATAAAAAACGAACTCTTTGTACAGAAGCCATGATGATATATGTGGAAAATCCCTTATATTTAACCAAAGTTAGTTAAAACTATCAAATAGTTTAGTAAAGTAGCAGGATATACAACAAACACAGTTAGATCATTAGCACTTTTATATATTACTAATAAAGTCCTGCCAGAAGACATAGATATATTCCATTTAAGATAAACATAAATAGAATAAAATACTTTAGAGTATACCTGCCAACACAAATGTAGGAAATGAATAAACATAATTTTATTAAAAACAAGAAAAAATTTTTTTACCCAAATATAGTCAGATCTAATAATTGGAGAAATATTTATTGTTCATGAATGAGCAGATAGATCCAAAATAATTAAATGATAATCCTACTTAAAATAATTTACTTATTCAATGCCTTTTCAATTAAGTTACCAAAGCATTATTTTATCAAGCTAGAAAAAATAATACAATTCTTTTGGAAGAACAAAAAATAAAGAATAGAAAAAAGAATTAATGAAAAGGAAAAGGAAAGAAATCTAGCAGTATAAGAATGTAAATTTTTATTATAAATCAGTAATGATCATATCTAGAAGCAGAAAATAGATCATGGAACAGGGTATATATACACAAGACAATTGTGTGTGTGTGTGTGTGTGTGTGTGTGTGTGTGTGTGTCTATTAACTTTATATTTGACAAAACCTACAACCAGGCTGTTTGGTAAGAAATCACTATTTGGTAAAAATTTCTGGTACAAATGAGAAGTAGACTAACAGAAACTAGGTATAGACCAATAGCTTACAGCATTCAGTAAGATGAGAACAAAATGTAAGCTTGATTTAGAAATAAAAGTGTTATCATAAGTAAATTTGAAAAACAAGGAAAAATCAGATTTATGAAAAAGAGTGTATATTATGTGTTAACAAGAAATGAAGAGCTTTGTGAGATGTAAAATGGGTAATTATGATGACATTAAGTTTTAAAACTTTTGTACAAATGAAATAAATGTTACCAAGATGAAATGGCATGCAGAAAATTGGGGGAGAAATTTCATCGACATTCTTTTACTTTTTTTAAACATTTATTAATATTCATTTTTAACATGGTTACCTGATTCATGCTCCTACTTTCCCCTTCACCCCCCGCATTCCCCCCACCCATGAACGATGCACATTTCCACTGGTTTTAACATGTGTCATTGATCAGGACCTATTTTCAAATTTTTGTTAGTTGCATTGGTGTGGTAGTTTCGAGTCTACATCCCCAATCATGTCCACCTCAACCCATGCGTTCAAGCAGTTGTTTTTCTTTTATGTTTCCTCTCCTGCAGTCCTTCCTCTGCATGTAGGTAGTGTACTTTACCATAAATCCCTCAGAATTGTCCTGTGTCATTGCATTGCTGCTGGTCTATTACATTTGATTTTAACATAGTATATCACTGTGTACAATGTTCTTCTGGCTCTGCTCCTTTCACTCTGCATCAATTCCTGGAGGCCTTTCCAGTTCACATGGAATTCCTCCAGTTTATTATTCCTTTGAGCACAATAGTATTCCATCACCAGCATATATCGCATTTTGTTTAGCCATTCCCCAATTGAAGGACATACCCTCCTTTTCCAGTTTTTTGCCACCACAAAAAGCGCAGCTATAAATATTTTTGTACAAGTCTGTTTATCTATGATTTCTTTGGAGTACAAACCCAAAAATTGTATAGCTGGATCAAAGGGCAGGCATTCTTTTATAGCCCTTTGAGTGTAGTTCCAAATTGCCAGCCAGAATGGTTGGATCAGTTCACAACTCCACCAACAATGCATTAATGTCCCAGTTTGGCCACATCCCCTCCAGCATTCATTACTCTCCCTTTCTTTCATTTTAGCCAATCTGCTAGGTGTGAGGTGATACCTCAGAGTTGTTTTGATTTGCATTTCTCTAATTATTAGAGATTTAGAACACTTTCTCATGTGCTTATTGATACTTTTGATTTTTTTACCTGAAAATTGCCTATTTATGTCTCTTGCCCATTTATCAAATGGGGAATGGCTTGATTTTTTTATACGATTGATTTAACTCCTTGTATATTTAAGTAATTAGAACCCTGTCAGAGATTTTTGTCATAAAGATTTTTTCCAAATTTGGTGTTTCCTGATTTTGGCTGCATTGTTTTTGTTTGTTCAAAAGCTTTTTAGTTTAATATAATCAAAACCATTTAATTTACATTTTGTAATTTTCTCTAACTCTTGCTTGGTTTTAAAATCTTTCCTTTCCCAGATATCTGACAAGTAAACTATTCTGTGTTCACTTAACTTATTTATAGTTTCCCTCTTTATATTCAAGTCATTCACCCTTTCTGAATTTATCTTAGTGTAGGGTGTAAGATGTTGATCTAAACCTAATCTCTCCCATATTTTTTTCCAAATTTCCCAGCAGTTTTTGTCATATAGTGGATTCATGTCCCAAAAGTTGGGCTCTTTGGGTTTATCATACATTGTCCTGCTGATGTCATTTAACCCCAAGTCTATTCCACTGATCCTCCCTTCTGTATCTTAGCCAATACCATATTGTTTTGATGACTGCTGCTTTATAGTATAGTTTAATATCTGGTACTGCTAGGCCCCCTTCCTTCACATTTTTTTTCATTATTTCCCTTGATATTCTTGATCTTTTGTTATTTCAAATGAAATTTTTTATAGTTTTTCCTAATTCAGTAAAGAAGTTTTTTGGTAGTTTTATAGGTATGGGGCTAAATAGGTAAATTAATTTGGGTAGAATGGTCATTTCATTATGTTAGCTAGTCTTCTTTGACTAACTAGTTTTGGAGAATCATATTATTTAATTTTTGATTTGCTTTATCCTCACACTCAGGGTCTGTCTGCGCTCTCTAGGCTCCTGAGGTCTCAGGTCTCGTTGTTCTAGGGGTAGAGCCTCCTGGTTGTCCCTGGTCTGCCCCTCTGCCCGAGGCTTCTTCAACATTATCAGGTTGCTGCTTCCACAGCCATGTTCCCGTCTGCACTGGGTCCCCACTAGAGGTCCAAGCTTGCACTCAAGATCTTTGTCAGCCTCTATGGCAATGCCTTTACCCACGCCTGGGCTCAAGGTCTATGTGCAAAGTCCACACGTGTTCTTTAGCCTCTTGGGGTCCTAAGTCTTGCTCTTCTCAGGAACAGGCCCTGGAGCTACCAATGACTTAATGGGTGCCCCAAACCTGCTTTAACTCTTGTGCCCTGGCCTTGGAATTGTAGGTGGTGTGGGGAGTGGGGGAGCGGTTTGTTAAACTCGCGTTTTAGTGAGAGGTGTTTCACCCCTTTATAGTGTGGAAATGCCCCGATTCCACGTACCTTCAATGCTGCACCCTGTTGTGGGGTCCCTTCATTCTTCTGGATTTGTTTTTATGTCCCCTGGAGGAGTCCTATATGCTTCAGGTTTTTTTTAGATAGTTGCTTTGTATCTTAAATATGTAGAGAACTTTGACAAATTTATAAGAATAATTGCCATTTCCCAGTTTTTAAAAGGATAAAAGGAATGAGCAGACAATTTTTGGATGGAGAAATCAAAACCATATATATAGGCATATGAAAATATAGTTGAAATCACTACTGAGTAGAAAAATGCAAACCAAAATGATTGTGAATTATCATATCATACCCATCAGACTGGCTAAAATGATGAAATGACAAATTTTGGAGGAAATGTAGAAAAATAGAAACACTAATACACTCTTGGTGGAGCTATGAACTGATCCAATCATTTTGGAGAGGAATTTGTTTTGTTTTTGTTTTTGTTTTTATTATTTTAAAAATTTTTATTGATTAATTAAGGAAAATTTTCCATGTTACATGATTCATGTTCTTTTCTTCCCCTTTTCCCACCCCCTTTCATAGCCAACATGCAATTTCACTGAGTTTTACATGTATCATTGATCAAGATCTACTTTGAAGAGGAATTTGGAGTTACACCTAAAGAGTTACAAAATTGTGTATATATTCCCTTTGACCCAGTAACACCATTCCTGGGAATATTTCCTAGGGGTATCAGAGAAAATGTAAAAGAATCTAAAGGTTCCAAAATATTTTATGCTGAAAAAGAGCTGGAAATTGAAGGGATTACCATTAACTGGGGAAAGGCAACAGAAATTGTAGTATATGCTGGTGAATGAATACTACTGCGGCATAAGAAATAATGATCAGCCTAATTTAAAAAATTGGAAAGAACTAAATGAGATTTTGAACAGTGAAATGAGTAGAACAAAGAGAACATTATGTAGACCTACAGATTTAATACCTGAAGAATAACTTTTGAATGTCATCTCTAGGGAAAGAACTGAAAAATGAAAACATGAATCACATTTTATATATTTTATTATTTTAAAGCTATTGTTATTATTATATATTATGTATATAATGTGTTTCAAGTTTTCATTTTTCACTTCTCTCTTTGCCTCATGATGCCAACATCACACCACATATACATGGAAATATCGATTATAGCAAAGGGAAAATTTTTTAATTCTCTTGACAAATTCATTTTCCTTGGCAGTATACTTTTTTGGGTGTATGCATAGATGATGAGGTTGAGGCACACTTTGTCAGAGCTAGTTCAGGGTTTGAGAGGCTCCTAAAGAAAGTGTAGGAGAAAAGAGCTATTAGCTCCCAAAAGCACCTTCAGAGCCATTGATTGGGCCGACCTAATGGTGATAAACCTGTGAAATCTGGACAGCATGTTATTGCCATGCCAGGAAACTGAATCACTTACTTTCGAATTGTCTTGGGAAGATTCTTAAGGTCACCTTGCAAGTAAATACACCAGAATCTGAGGTCTTTTATTTTGCTTAATTGAAAGCATTCAAACTCTACATCAGTGTGCTCAACTCTGATGGATTATCTATGTTGTTCAAATGGCAAACACTATTTGCTTAGAAGATTATTTTACAGAGAACTCATACAAGGCAGGTACTCACATGGAGGTCAGATGCACTGATACTAGGACACTCTAAACATCTCTTTGAAGAACTTTGATATTGATTATGAGCCAGAGGAGGCACTGACACAGGACCATCAAAACATGGCATGCCTGCATCAAAGAAGGCACTGAGTTCTCTAAACAAAACAGAATTGCAATAGTTAAAAAGAAACATGGGGTGTGTAAATGTAAAGACATACCCATCGCAAATGTACATCTAATGTTTGTGTCTGACTGATGGTAGAGCTTCCTGGGCTTCTGTTGGTTTGATTAATAACAGCTGGATACATTGTGTACTTTGTCAGTGATAGTTATTTCATTTGGTCTTCTCTGAGTACAAAGAACAGCAACCAGCCAATTCTGAATTTTCTTGCTATTTTCTCTTTCCTTTCCCTAATTTTTCCTCCATCACTCTTACTTTATTTATTTATTTATTTTCTGGTTTAAGACCCTTCTTTAGTTCTAGAAATTCTTGTTGTGTTTGTGTCACATATGGATTTTTCTTTCAGATTTTGTTTATAGATATTTTTAATTTAATGTTTTCCTATGAGTTTGTAGTCTTACACTTCTTTATCACATTAGAAGATTTTAACGGTCAAGTCCTTTCTTTTGTTATTTATTCTTTTCTCAAGTCTATTTCTTTACTTTGGACTTTACATTAAGTTCAGTCTCTGATCACTTCTGAGAGGTATGGCTAGACTGAACTTCTGTTATTAGATTTGGGAGCCTGTAGAATTCCAGTGTTTCCAAGGTAGTGTAATCCGGGGTGAAATCTGGTAGCTATCCTCCTGGTCTGTGCTCTGGTCCTTTCCCAAGGAAAGCCTCTGCTGCAGTACACAAGTTCTCCCCTCTGCCATGTAAAAGTGAGCCAAGATTGAATAACTGAGGAAGGAGTTGTCAGATGATGCCCTGTTCTGGGACTAAGACTGGCACAGGAATTCCATGTAATAGGTTTCTGATCTACTGATTATACCTTATATTCCTCAAGTGCTGACCCCTCCTGGTACTGTCACCATGGCCTCTGTCTCTAGGCCAGTTCTGCTTCCACGACTCTGTGCCCCCACCCAATGAACTCTAGTTTCTGCAGATCTATTTTTATTCTACTAAGATGTCCTGGACTGGGGAAAAAAGTGTAACTTCATTTTTAGTATTCAAAAATGTTTAGATGTTGAATTGATAGAGCAAATCTGAATTGTTTAATTCACTGTGCTATATTGTCTTTGTTCCTGTGAGGCACACTTTCATGATGGATTATGTGCGCATGCATGTAGGTAGGCACATTTTCTTTAATATTTTCCCAAGAACTATTCTATGCCAAGAATTTCTGCACAAATATTTCACTGTTTTCTAAGATCAGTGGTGAGGAAGAACACATTGGTGCTTGTTTCATTGGTAACTGTGAGAAATTAATGAGATCATAGGGTGACTGGCTACCATTCCTTTTGGAAGATATAATAATAGTGACTTAGATATGGATCCCTAAAGTACATAGCAAAATTGTCAGATGAAGGAAGAATGAGCCAGTGTATAGGCATACCCAGAATGCAAAGGGCAGTATGATAGGGTCTAGAGCAACGATGGGCAAATTTTTTTAAAGAGGGGGCCAAAGGAAAGGAAATGCTCATCTGTCAGTTGGTTTCTAAGGCAACTCTTTTGAAGTTTCATTGTATTGTATCCTACTCATTTTATTCGTCATATTAGGAATAATGTCTGGAGGTGGGATAGAACATTTCAGGGGGCTGCATCTGACATGGTTTGCCCATCACTGGTTTAGAGAATGGGCTAGATAATGTGAATTCTCATGAAATCAAGGGAGGAAAGCTCCCGGGTAATAGCTGAAACACTGAGTTGGCATGAAAGGAAGATGACCATGTTTAAGAAAAAAATACATTTTTACAACTAAAGTGTTTCCCTGAAATTAAATTCTGTCTTTTAGTACAAATACATCCAAGAGTACATGTCTTTAAATCATGGCAAACTATGTTATTCAAATAATTTATAATAATTATCAACTTAAGATAGTTCTTATTAGTTTCAAATTATTTATTATTATATTATTATAATTCCACACATACATTATACTATAATTATAATATCTTATAATAATGTATTATATTATTATAATTGATTCTAGATTCTTATCAATTTTTATATTTAAGAGTAAAGGGAGTAATAAGTTTTTTCAGTCAGAGAGAGACCCCTGCTGTGCTGCTTTACTGTTATTGACAGTTACAAGGATGTGGCTGAGGGAAGTAAGGCAGTTGGTGACAGAAGGGTGTGGCTGAGTGAGGTTTGTAAATTGCAGACCTTTGGAAACGGTTTTTGTTTCTGGGTCTCCTTGGAAGAGGAGTGTGTGACTCGCGCTCTCTCTAGTCGGAGACAGAGAAACAGAAATTAAGGCTTTGTCAGCCTTACTGATCACTGATAACTTGGGTAGATAGGAAGTTAGATAGTGGATATATTATTAGATAGTGAGAATAGAGAGAATAGGTGAGGGTTTCCGCCTGTCAGAATATACTGCCCTCTGAGGCAGATAGTTTTAGGGTTTCTTAGAAAATTTTAGTTAGGGTTAGGATCTTGGATATAGTTATAATGTATTATGAGATTAATTTCACTTTCTTCCTTCCTATCTGTATTTCCTAAAAAAAAACAAAAACAAAAACAAAAAACTAAGTGTTTTGCATTTAATAACTGTGCACTGGCTTTTGATCAAACGCCTGCCCCCCAAAATCTAATCCTTCACAACCTTGAAGTCACTGGTAAGGTACAGGGAAGATATGGAAAGACTACAGTTCATTCCAATAAAGAACTGTAGAAAGGAAGCAAAATAAAATATGTCATCAAAGGTATGAGATGAAAAGATAGAATTGTTACATTTAGAGATGAAATGATAAACAATATCCTATGGCATTCTTTTTACGACAAGAAGATAAAGAAGCCCCACTGCTCACCCCAGTCACTGGTTAGATTTAAAGGAAAGCATAAATACAATTCATATACATATTGATTGCAATGTATACTAATAGAGATTACTGCATGCATGAGATTACATCTATTTGGTTGAGCATACAGTATATTCGTTTCACTTTGTTTTCTTGTGGGCAAATTCACATCTATTTCTGTGAGCTACTTGGAGATTTGAAATTAAAAATAATCCTCAAAATGTATGTGATCATGATGATATCATCATCATTACAATTATTAAAAGATTTTAATATACCTTCCTCTTGGAAACTGTGAAGCACTATAAGCAATATCATTCCCATGGGGGGAGGGAATGGGAAGGCTGTTCAGAGTTGGAAAATTGATTGTTCAAGGTCACATGAATTATAATTGTCATCTTTAGAAGTTTAACCCAATTATCTCCTACCTCTAAAAGCAAGGTTCTCCCCTAACTTCACACTGACTATACTTAAAACCTTCTTAAGTCTTTGAAGAAATTTTCTATAGATTCACACAAAGGTAGAGAATGAGTAATATATGCCTAGTTTGAACAGAACTTCACTCTTTGTAGCTATACTATTCATATCTGTCATAGGAATCTTTACTGTTAAATGAAATGTCTTTTACCAAGCTGATGAGGTGACAATAAAGAATACTCATGCAAAGTATGAGGAAGAGATATTAAATGAGATTTTTCTGTTCTCTGTAGGACTTCAGCTAATTTATCTCCTCCAGCTGAATCATAGAACATTATTTTTAACAAAATTCACACATAGAAGCATTAAAAAGGTGAGAAAAATATTATATACTTTGATTGATTACACATTTTATGTCTACTAAACTTTTGGGATGCAAGCAAAAAATTAATTTTTTACATGATATACATACTGTGAACCATTATCAACATGAGGTACTTCAATGGAGTATCACTGCCAGATTTTATATATTTGTTAAAATGCTAATGAGACTCCTGCATGATCTTTTAGAAAAGCTTTATTCTTAAAAAAGCTCTCATTTTGCTGAACAACATATTTTAACTCCCAGTTCAATCTTAAGAATTTGCTTTTGGATAAATGTGGGTGTTAAAATAATAGTTCTTAAACCCTCAGAGATAATAACTGACCTGTTAGTTTTTTCGCTGAAAGATATGTGAAGCTAGCTGATTTACTTTTGTATGTTTAGAGGACATGAGCAATCACTGAATTGGTTGAAGACCATTAATAAAATGTGGTGACAACAGCTTTTAATGTGTTTAAAGCACTATCACAGCAGGCTCAAATTCTGCACCATGAGAAATCAGAAGATGCAGACAGAAATGTTAAGAAAAGAAGGAAGTGAAAAGACAATTTCTGTTATCAAGGCTTAGATGTTTTAACTGTACTTATTGGTGAGTTTTAATACTGGCAAACATTGACAATGTATTTTCAGTAGAGATAGAGAAAAATTTCTACTAGAATTAATGAGCTCAAGTAAACATTAAACACAATATAAATGAAACATATTTAGCTGACTTTTGGAGAAAATTTAGAAGCACAGGCTCATAAGACATTCGTAGGGTATTTATAATGGTTTGTTTTTAAATCATTTTTACTTTCTAATAACCAAAACTATAACTATCCATTAGAATCCTTCTTTGTTAAAACGAAGTGGAAGAAAAGAAGACTTCAGTGATGCCTGTGTTAAGCCTTTTGAATTGTACAATACTTATCCTAGGTCTCTACTTTTCAGCATGTGTCCTCACTTGCCATTGAAATATTCAAGCAAAGGGACAGATAGATGAATAGATAAGTCAATTATTAAGTACCTAATATGTACAATGCACCAGGCACAGTTTTGGACATACTATGCAAGAAAATAAGGAGGTCTCTACTCACAAAGAACTCTCTTTTTTTTTAAAAAAACTTACTTTCTTATAGAGAAATACATTAAATATAGAGAAATTCACAATATAAGTCTCATGACCAGTTAAGTCTTCATCAGAGAAATTTTTTTATGAAAAAGAGTAAGTTAAAATCTAAAGGCTAGGTACAGATTTAGTAGAGCATAGGCTGATATTTAATAAAGTATTAAGTTACAGCAGAGATTCAAATAGGATAAGTGAATCAAAATGATCCTTTGAAAATCATTGCACTTATATCTTCAATGATTTTATTAACTGACATTCTTATACATACTCCAAGTCTAGATTCATTTTTTCTTACCAGTGCTGTATTTTTTTATTCTCCAAACATGCAGATCTTCCTTCTGAGATCTTAAGATTTTTGATGATTTGTGTTTATTCCACATCCCAGGGCTTTATGTTCCAAAACATTGAATTTTATTCCAATATTAAAAACTATACATTAAGAGAAAGACTAACAAATAGATGTGTGATAATTCTGAAGAACATTCTTTTGCACAGATTTTTCATTCGTCAAACACAATAAACTCAAAAGAAGTATTTTTTAAATTTTTTTACAAATGGTGTGATCAAGAGCTCTCATTAATGAAGTCTGTTTAAAAAAAGTCAAGGGCTCATTCTTCTTTTTTGGTAGTTATTATGTTTGAATCAAATCATTTAATTAATTTTCATGAGATCATAGATTTAAAGTGAGAAGACTTTAGTGGTCATGTAATATAACCATATTTTTTCCAACATGGAAAATGAGGTGCTCAGAGAGTTTAAATGCTCTGCTCAAAGTTATCCATCTTTCAAAAGTCTAAGAGGATTTGAACACAGTTTCTTCAATTCTAAATGCAGAGTAATTTTTATTTTTAAGAGTATGTTGTTCAATATGCATTAATTAAATACCTAATATGGTAAGTGTATGCAAAATAAGCTTAACAGAAATGGTACTAAGACCTTATCTTTTTTTTAATATTTAACATTTTGTGACCTATTTCAGGGGAGAATAAAATGACTGTTTTTAAATAAAAATAGTGGAATTCAAGATCACTTTATGAAATATACCTGAAATCCTCTTTAAAAATATTCTAGTAAGCAAGTGGGTTGATAGGGATAAATATATGCTTTATCTAGATCCTACATACATTTTATTTTTTCTAAATCTACATGTTTTGGAAGCATTTCTTTTGACATGCCTTGGAAATTATGAGCATTTTGTAGAGTGATTTTTTAAGAAATTCTATTCTTAAATTTTCCTGAACAGATATTTTATCTAAGAAATAACAGTTTCTGACCTTACAGTCATAGTGGTCTAGTTCCAGAATAGTTTCTCTTGAATAACTTGCAAGGATATTTTATGTCTGTATTTACAATTCAGGAACTTGTCATCTGTTAGTTTGTGAAATGTAGAGAGCTTACAATGTAAAATTCTGACCAACAGTACTGGCTCTCTAGTTACTCTATGGGTATAAAGGCAGCTAAATAGCACAATGTCTTGGCCTTGTGGTCAGGAAGATCTGAGTTCTAAGCTGTAAGATCCTTTGTAAGTCATCTAACATTTCTCAGTCTTTTATCTGCAAAAAAGGAGATGAGTAGCACCTATGAAAGACAGTAGTTATGAAGTTTAAATGATATAATATTTGTAAAGCACTTTGAAAATCTAAAGTAATAACTATTAGTGTTAGAGATAATTATTTTAATGAGCCATTTTTTCAACCTGAAGAGATATGTGATACAGTTTAGCTATTTCCTTGTATCATCTACATTGACCAATAAATCTAGGCTTCTTAAGGATAATCTTTCTCTAATATCTCTTCATTATTAAGTAATCCTAGATTTTAATATTATAATTGGCAATGATGGTGTTATCTTATTATTCTCATACTTATCAGTAGAGTCCAAGAGATAGTCCAGTGAGATACAATATTATTATTGCTATTATTATTAAATAGTTGATATTCTTTAAACAATTGCACAGAAAGACAAAGTGACTGTTCTGTACTCAAAAGTATAATTATAACTATAATAATAATATTAATCTTTATTATGAGACAATGCCTAAGGAAGCTAGTCTACAAAACCATGAAATTGTTTCAATCTGAATGCATGGTGTGGATGCCTACAAGAATGAAATCCAGGCTCTTGAATTATTGAAGTAGATTACTGCTTTCTATTCAGTGTTTGGTTCAGTGAATATGACCCTTTTCAATTTTTTTTCTTTTTTATCCACACACACACACACACACACACACACACACACACATCTATCCATTCCCATAAAAGCAATGCATGTAGGCATTTGTTATTCATTTAATCTGTCAAAATTCTTTCTATATTCCTCTTTATTGAATTTCATATGCTTTATTGCTGACAGTCAAGTTCTAAACAAACTCATTTAGAATTTGAAACTAATCCTATAAAATGCTAGTCATTACTGTCCTCACCTCTCCCAGCCCCCAACTCCTAGTCCTTGTCATCTGCAAACAATGTGAACCTTCCCAAATTCCAAAATGAAATTTAATCCAAACAGCTGCCATTTTCTATCTAGGACGTAACCTTCGGAGGAATCACGTCTGGCATCATGAATTCAGGTATCTGAGGGGCAGTAAAAGTGAAACAAAATGATAAATAAAAGCAGGAGCATTCATCTTTAGCAATGGTTCAGTGGTCACACTCCTTTAAGCCACCAAAAGACCTATTGGCAAATGTAGAGTTTGAAAAGCCTGCTGGTATAGCAGCAAGAAAGAGGTTTAATCATTGAAACATCAAGGCTGATGGCATTATAGAAATTCATACACACTCTCTCTCTCTCACACACAAAGTGCTTGATACAAATAAATAATTGATGAGTTTACACATTTCACTGTTATTCACTAGACTAAACAGAAGCTTAGATCTTAAGGGTTTTGGTTTTTTTTTTGCTGTACTTTTTCTATTGTAAACAATCTTTTAGTGCTTTTGAAAGATAGGGAAGGTTCTTTCTCTTGAGATTCCATCTAAATGTCTATGGAAATTGTTACTGGTATTATGTTATTTAATGTGTTTAAAGAAAGCACTTGCTGAATGTCTCTCAAAAACATTACTTCTAGCAACAGGAGAACTAACCATATTTAAAAAATTTCAAATATGTAAATATAAAATACATGTTTTCCAATATTTTTCTTATAATTATTGTTTTAAAATTAAGTTGATTTTGTATTATTCTGTTATATTTTATATGATATATCTAAAAGTATTTTTCAGAACTCATGATATGTAAGAGTACCTTGCTAACTTTTTTATGACTTTTTAAAAAATGTCTTAGAAAGAAAATCATTTAAGTAGTTTTTGACTATAAAACTATATGAACAATCAACTGATCAACCTTTATCTACTACTTGCTATGTAAAAGACACTGTACTAAGTGGTGAAGATGCAAAGAAAACACATATATAATCCTTGTTTGTGGGAAAAATGTGTTACTGAATATTAATACTTCTTGAAGTCAGAAAGGAATTCAGGTCTGTTCTCTTTTGCCATTAATTCAAGAAGATGCTTACAAAAAAAGAGCTAAAGAAAAAACAAAGGATCCAGATATAAAAATAAATTTCATGTATAGAGTCCTTTATAAAGAACTAGGCATGTTATTTCATTTGAGTTTCACAACAACCTGTAAGGTAAGTATAGCATACATTATCACCTCCAATATACAGGGGAGGAAATCGATGTGATGGGGATAGTAAAATTGCATAAGATCATGAATTTATATCAGAAATAACTTTATAGACCATCCACTTCAATTCCTCACTTTTTACATGAACAAAATGTAATATATTGAAATTTGGTTCCTTGCAAGGGGTCACAGAGCTAGTAAATAGTTAAGTCAGGAATAAGAACCAAGTCAATCTTAATCCTCCATTCTATTCCATGTTACTAGTTTGCCTCCATAATAATACATTTGCATTAGAACAAAGTGGTAGTTTAGGACTTTGAGTCAAGAAAACCAAATTCATATCTCATCTCAGATGCTTTTTGTGTGCCCAAGTCATAGCTCATCTCAGATGCTTATTGTGTGGCTCAGGATCCATAAATTTGATCTCTCCAAAATTCAGTTTCTTCATCCATAAAAAAGGGAAGACTGGATTCAATGATCACTAAAAGTAATTGATTGCAAAGAATTTTATTATTTACAAATTACTTTTCAAACAACAAAACTCTGAGCAACACAATCTAAACTTTTCCCTATTTTAAAGTATCTAGAAGTTAAGCAAAATGGTTAGTCACACAGTTAATAAGTATTAGAGTTCATTCTAGAACTCTATTCCAAATATACCCTATTCCAAAATTCAATGCTTAAAATCCTGAGATTTAAATGGATTTTATACTAAAAGTAAGAAGATCCATTTAAATGCATCTTCTATTATGTGAAATTTTGTGAACAAAAAAATTCACTGAAAGGGAAAAAAGGTGGGAAGGAAAAAATGGAATTTTCAAAGCTATTAGAAAGATAATGTTTGTTATGAAATCTTCCCAGGAATATGATGAAAGTCCAAATATTTACAGTCTGGCCTTACAAGTACTGAGGTATTTGGAAAAGAAAGAAGTCTGATGCTTGCTCCATAAAGTAAACTATCTTCTCCACCTCTAGTCTTTATTTCCAGTAATTAACTGAAGGGGGCACAGATTTTGTAGTAGGGACCATAGACATTTCTTTTCATGTAGCAGAATAAAAATGCCATTTGTGTTGGCTAAACTGAAAACTTAGATGAATTTTCACTAAAAATATCCCTTTGAAATCCAGATGGCTAAATTGGCAAGCATCCCTGAATCATAACTTATGACAAAATTAGCTGTTCCATGCATAAAACACTGATCCAATGACCCAGGCAACATCTACTAAATGCTCAAGTCACAAAATTCTTTTAAGTTTGGATGTATAGATTTAAATCAGCTTTCCCCCCTTTAACTGTACATTTTGATAGTCTATAATCTGAAGCAATTAGGTTCCTCTATGCATGATCACACACTGTTTGGGAGATACCATATTGTACTACAGTAATATGACCCTCCCACACACATTCTTTGGATAAATGCATTGAACTTGCATGGTTTAACTATTAGAAGTGTTGTGTGCAGATGCAAAGCATGGAATCCCTGCAAAGGTACAGGGAGAGCCTCACCCAGAATTCCAGGGGACCCCCCTGAAGAACTTTGGGTGAGGGGCAGTTGAGAAGGGTTGGAGACAGTTAATTGTTGGGAGTGGATGTGAGCAGAGACTCTGTTTGATTCTCCTGACTTGGGGTTTCTCCTGAGGTGGCCATTGTAGTATAAGCTAGTGATTTCTACTCATAGAGTTAGCCTATTTGTTATTACTATTCTTCATTAATATAATTATATAATTACTTAGTGATTAGAGAGTAAGATACTTATCAATAGCAAGAGAGCCAGTTTTAGTTAAATGCTTCATCCCCTCCAGTGAGGAGGGGGAAGAGGGCATCAATTTAACAGATCAGGGTCACCTTTCCTTTATCCTAAAACCTTCATTAACTTCTCTAATTTTCCTTGTTAATTCCTGATATAACTTTTTACCTTCAAATCTGTGCCTGATAATTATTTGGGAAGATACTTACAATTCACTCTGTACATTTGGGTTGAATCCTGTTGGCTGCCAGTTTAAGATCTCCTCTGTCCTCAACAGTTAGATAAATAATTTCTATATATCTCCTCTAACTGACCTGAGAGGAATATAAATTTAAGAAAGAAACATTATTGGGGTTTCAGCCATAACAGAAACTCACCAGAAGAATCTTATTCCTGTCTTCATTACCAACTGAAGCAGAAGCAGTTAGAGGGGGAGGGGTTTGAGAATCAGGAGTGTTTTACCCCCTCCTTTCCTCACTGTAGCCTGTCAATCTCTGGCTCTTGACTTAAAGATCTATTTGACCCTGACACATTTATCTGCTTCTCCAAACTATCTGTTATTATAATCATAACAGAAGGCACTTAAAGGAAAGTTATATCAT
Source organism: Gracilinanus agilis (assembly GCF_016433145.1). Lineage (NCBI taxonomy): Eukaryota > Metazoa > Chordata > Mammalia > Didelphimorphia > Didelphidae > Gracilinanus > Gracilinanus agilis. Next base: position 575,463,470 of record NC_058130.1, read on the forward strand.
ATATGTCTGTCACACTAGAATAATATTATAAAGATGATTTTCATAATATCTAATATTCAACTATTACAAAGACCATGAGAACACACAATTTGACAGAATATATTGAGAACATTTTAACTTATTCTAAATGCAGTAATTTAGTATTTGCTTTGTGATTTTATCAAGGCTTGATTTCGATTTTGTTTTATTGCTCATCTACATAAAGAAGTATTTGTGTAACATAAATGTTACTCTTGTTATTGTTTGCTGTTCATTCAGTCGTATCAAAATCTTCCTGATACCACTAACCCTGGTACACCAGACCTTTCTATTCTCCATTATTTCTTAAAGTCTGTCCAAGTTCATATTCATTGTTACCATGACATTATCTATCCATCTCATCCTCTCTTGTCCCTTTTTCCTTTCACCTTCTATCTTTCCCAACATCAGAGTCTTTTCCAATGAGTTCTATTGTGTGTTAAAAGTATTTATACTTCAGCTTTATATTTGAACTTCCAGTGGATAATCTGACTTAATTTCTTTACATATTAGTGATTTGATCTCCTTGATGTAGAAAGATGTCTCAAAAGTCTTCTCCAGAACCAGAATTTAAAAATCTCAATTCTACAACAACGAGTATTCCTTATCATCCAATGTTTACAGTCATATTTTGCTACTGAAAAATCACAAGTGTACCATATGGACATTTGTTAGCAAGGTTGTTTGTGTGCAAGTATACATATATACATAGATATACACATGCACACACATGGGTATATGTTTAAATATATGTAGATAGATAGATTGATAGATCAATGGATATATACATATGATACAGGGATAAAGGTATGAAACTTGCTACCTAAAAAGAAATGGTCTTTTTTGTTATCTGCAAGTTATGCTCTATCGATAAACTTGTCATTAGTCATAGTGAAATGTTAAAATATTACTGGGAAAATGTAAAACTGCTTTTTCTTTAGTCATATTCTAATGTATTTCCATCATAGGTTTCATTTTAATTTCTATCAAATACTTTATTTTTACAAAACCCAGACCTATTGCAGGATAACTCAATGTAACATGAGCCAAATTATTATTATTTTTTTCATCTAGGCTTTACTGGGCTCACTCTCTTCTCATCAATACCACAAACTTACTCAGACTTTATTACCTTTCTGAAATAAATGAGGCCATTTCCCATTTTGGTCAGCCCTATTTCCTGCTCTGTCACCTTTCTTCCTGTAGATGGCTTATACCACAAGGGGTCTTGCTTCTTCCAGTGGCCTATTGTAAATGTGATAAAGGACTAACATTTCCATAAGAGGTAGCATTTGGGGAAGGTGTACATTTCATTCAGCCTTACTGGAATTGTTTGAAATATTTTTGGCATGCATCTAATGGACTTTAAAGTTTACAGTACATTCTTTATAATCCCAGTTTTTCATAACTAGTTTTTATATCCGAGAATTCTGACTAGTGTAGTAAATTCTATAGATTCTTCAGAATGATTTTTCTAATACATAAATTGAACATGAATGAAAAGGAGACTAAGTATATTGAAATTAAAATGAAACATTTTCCCAACCAAATACACAGACCCTCTGAAATCTATCCATGATTTCATTAGCAATCTATTGATTTCAGATTTAGAACACCTTCTTTAGACTACCTTTGAAGGTAGCAAATCTTCATACATTGGGGATTTTTGTATTAGGGAAACACTGTAAGATGACAGGGGTCAGTAGCAATGTAGTCTAATCCTTTGGTCTATGGAGGGACACACCCACAAGCAGGCAGGCTTGACTGGAAGGGAGGGGCAGGATCTTGTCAAAGTGCTCCTTCACTTCCTCCCTCCCACTAGGCAGTTGGAAAGTCAATTACAGTATGGTGGACAATCTGACTTGATATCTTCTGGACCAAGACAGTAAGTGGAGAAAGGCAAACTCCTTATGATTATATCTTTCTCTGTATTATTCCCCACAGGATAGAATAGGTAAAGCTTGATGTCTTTGAAGCTCACAGGCACAGAGGTTAGGGTTAACTACTGGGCAACAAATAGGAGGAACTGGGCTTGAGGAGGTTGTGAGTATAGCCCCAAAATATATATCTAGGCACTGCTCCCAGTTGATAAAAGGTTTAATGATAAGTGGGAATGGGAAGGATGGGAGATGGATGAGGACTGATAAGGTCAGGGAAACCCTCAAACAGTTATGTCAAAGCAGCCCCTCCCCATAAAGGGGGTAAGGTATTTTGAACGGCTGATCTGCTCTCTAACCCTTTAATATACTTCTTCTATATCAAGATAACTAAACTAAGGTAGACTGTGATGTTGTTGAATGTCTAACCAAAGTAAAGAGCTTGGCAGTCAAGACCTGAACGGCTCTGCTCAGATTCAAGACCCAAGACCCTGAAAGCAGGAAGACCTGCCTTCTTAGGCTAGGATTCCAATTGCCTTTAACTTCCCCCTCTCTTAGAGTTCTGGGGGCCCTATGCAATTCTGTGCTGTAGCCTGAATCCCTCTCTGCAGCTTGAACCCCTCTCTGCAATACGAATCTCACAGGATGGATTCCATTTTTGTAAAAAATAAACATATTTTCAAAGTCTAAACTACTAAATTCAGTTGATGTTTAAGCTGGTTCTTATCACTGGAAACTACAAAAATATACTATCATTAAAAAAAATTAAAAGTATCTGCTTTTCCAACATGTTTCATAACCAGACTTCTAGTTCTAAATCAGGTGCTACAAAACTTTTCTGAGCACTATTGAAAAGTTTAGAATGTCCCAAAGAAAGTATTTTGAAGGATAACTCTCTTTTGCAAATAAAAAGCTTTACATACTATGTTTAAAAAATTCTGATGACTTAATCTTCCTACTGAATATTTATAGCAAGAGGATTTTGTTTCAGTGCCCAAATAGTATATTAGCTTTATGCTTCTCTCTTCCACTTTTTTCCCTCATTTACAGAATACTTATCTGAACCTAATATCTACAAGAGCACCAATGCCTTCTTCATTGTCAAAATTGAAAGCATTTCCTCATTTACTACTCTTAACTTCTTTGCAACTTTTAGAGAACTAAACATGGCCTCTTTCTTGGCACTACCCTCCTCGTCCCTTGATACTATTAATGCAGTTCTCTCCACATTCTCCTCCATCCTGTTTAACTGTTTTTCTATTTCCTTTGCTGAATTATCTTCCTTGCATCAATCCCTATCTGTGGTTACATCCCAATAATTTTTCATTTTCTAAATCCATTCTCTCTTGTTGGCCTTATCAATTCAATTAACTTAATTAACATCTATTTGCAGATGATTAGCCAATCTATGTGTTCAGCCCTAATCTCTTCTCTCAGCTCTGCTCCTATTCTCTGTTTATTTTGAATCTAATACATATGTCAAAAAATAATTAATTAGATTTCTTGCAAAAACTTTTCAGTTTTTCAAACTTTTTTATTTAAATTTTTATTTAAGGCAATACCATCTTGCTGGTCTTCCACACTAAAAAAATTAAGAATAATCTTCAAATCTTCCTTCCCCTTATGAACATAATATAGTAAGGTATAAAGAATGCTAGATAAGGAGTCTATAGATTCATATTTGGATCCTAGAGCTGCCAATTAATACTTCAGTTGTCTTGAGCAAATCATTTAACCTCAGGGCCTCTATTCCTCATCTATAAAATGAAAGGAGTACAGTATTGACTTGAATTCAAATTTTGTCTCTGATACTTACTAGTTTGGGATATTTAGCAAGTCACTTAATCTCTCTTTGTCTCAGTTTCATCATCTGTAAAATAGGGATAATAAAAGTACCTAAATCCAAAGGTTATTGCAAGAAATAACTGAGATAATAATTACAAGATGCTTAGTGCATAACCTTAGCATATAGTAAGTGCTATATGTTATTTTATTATTTGTATGAAAGAAAAATTTGTACAAAAGAAAAGTATTTTATATCTGTCATTATAAAACAAGTAATCACATATAATCTTTTAGTTAGTAACTGTAAATATGATTTTGAAAGGAGTATGGCACAGTTAGTAAACTGTGCATAAAATAGAAATTATAAAGATGTAATATTAAACATTGTAATAAAAAGATAGTTATAATGGGGACATTAGAATATTATAGCTACCAATAAAGTTAAGAGCTTCTGCTATCAATGTTGGAAAGTTACGTGTTCGGCTTGACTGAATTCTGATTCCTGATCAAGTTGACAGAGGCAATCATTGAGTCAGTCATAGAAATTAGGAATGTATTACAAAGCTAAGATGGTATTTGTTTTGTGAAGGATTTATATTTACTGTAGGTTTCTTAGAGTTAATAGCCCAGCTAGGTGCCTTTGGTTTATCTTTACATTTACTCCTAGAATCAGTATTATGAGTTGTTTGATTATAGAAGTCTATTATTTGTAATGCTTTTTAGATATTACTAAAATTGTATTCTGATCAGATTCATTCTCATATTTTATGTTATTGTTACTTTCAAAATGCATTGATAAGTGTGCTTGTGACATAGCATGAATAATGACCTCTAGAGATTGAGACAGTCAATAGAGGCTTTGATTTTTGTAAATCCTTCCAATGTCCAAACAAGAACTCTGAATTGGTGCTACATATCCAGAAGAAAAAGGGCACATGGAGGATGCCTGTCTCAAACATTTTATCTGAATTATTAACTTTCTTAGCAAATATTTCACAAACTTAAGTAACATTCTATGCATTTTTGTGAATCATTTATGTTAACTGACTATCAAAAGTCTCTAAGATAGAGTACTGTACATCTAAATTAAGTCTTTGTCACAGATTGTGTGGTGAGACCTCCAGTTCTAATTCCCCACAATTAAAATTTATATCTTCAACTCAGAATAATAGCCCAGATGTTATAATTCTTACAAGTATTATAATTATTATAGATTGCTTTTGTCATTACTAGCTCTAGATCTGTGATCCTATTATCTTTACCTCATATTTTCACTAAGTTGTCAAATATTGTTCTTTCTATCTTTACCCTTACACCCCTTTCTTCAGCTCTTTTCACACATCTACCAAATTATTGCTGGCCATCTTCACCTCTTACGTGGGCAATTGTAATTTTTTCCTAATTACTTGCCCTATTCCAGTTCTCTATCCTCACCAATTCATTTTTCATACAGCTGCCAAAGAGAGATTCCTAAAGTACAGTCCAACTATATAATTCAGCTCTCAAGAAGTCCACTTGCTCTCTTTTGCCTCTTAGATTACACTTATTTTATCAACTCATCTGCTTTTGAAAGCTTTTCATAGTTTATTGTTGCAGACTTATTTCCCATTACTTATTGCTAGTAGGAAGTTGGCAGCACAATGTGGTAATTTGAGAAATTACCTTATATTTACTTCAAAGGTATATTAGGAACAGACACTTCTCCCTCTCCAACACTTGAGAACATAGTCTCCCCTTTAACCACAATTTCCCTTGTTCTGTGAGGAGAGACAGGATTTGGGGTCCTCATTTTAACTCATTTCATAATTAGTAAAGTTCCATCAAGTCCCAAGTCCAAATCAACCTCTCCTCAATCATCTTTCCTAGTGGGATGGCATAATATCTGCCCTAGAATCCTGCCTAGGATCTTGAGTCATGGTAAACATGGAGGCAGGATTCTACCATCTATACCCAGAACTAACACTACGGAAAGGGCAAAGGTTTGAGGAGAAGGCAGTAGATAGGATGGGAATGCAAAAATGGCTGCTTAGTTCATGAAACCCAGGCTTTCAGTGAACAGAGTATTCACCCATCTAAATACTAGTGGAAAGAGAAAAAGACTCAATCACTGAGTAATATTCTAACAATATGTCCAGTGGAAAGGACCTAGCCACACCTACATGATAAGGAAATACATGTCTTCTCACAGAATAAAATCCCTGGTGTCTTCTACATGGGTACTACCATTTTAAATGATCTGGGCATGTACAAGACCCTATTATTCCAAGCTAATGCAAAACTAATGTAAATCTAATGCAATTAGAAACTCAAAGAATTACTTACCAATTCCTAAGTAAGTGCCTTTTTTATGCTTGCCCTGAAATTGCTCATTTTAATACACATTAGAAATTGGTTTTGTATAGAAGGAAATAGGAATCTCAGAATGAAGTTACTGCTATTTTTGTGATGGACTTAATTTTGTGTTTCAGGCTACACTACCCCCAAATTATCCTAGAGAGATAAAAAGTGACAATATTCCTGATTTTCTGAGTCTAGATTCTTTCATGACAGATTGTTTCTATTAAAGCTGTGCTCTTTCTTTCATTTTACCACCCTTTCTCTTTTTTGGTAATTTTATATGCCTGAAAATCTCCAGTCTAGAAACTTATATATGCTATCCACCTCTTGCCCATCTCCCATTCATCTACCCTGTCCCTCAATCCCAATACTCCCTTTCTGTTATAAAAGGAAGGAAACTAAGCAGATAGATCTAAAAAAAAACAAACAACCCATCTCTTTCCTCAATGGCTGGACTTTACTTTGTATGAAACGATCAGTAAGTCAATGTGTACACTGTGCAAAGGTAAGAGTTGGTAATATAAATGAAGGCAAATAATATCCCCTTCCCCTCAAAAAGTTTACAATCTAATGAGACATATATATATATATATATATATATATATATATTTGTATTTAGGAAGGGTAAAGGTTTATATCATTCTATTGAGAGCAAAAATAGTAATCAATTTCTTCTGAATTCTATTTTAGTCTTATACCTAGGTCTCTCAATCATCCAGTCAATTAACAAGTATCTATTAATCACTTAGCACACATTAACCTTTATACAAATAACTGAGGATAAAAAGGAAAGTAGCTTATGCAGCTCACATTCTCATTAAGACCTCCAAAATCTTTTTTTAAATTAAAATGAACTGTTGTCTTTCCATTTCTACTCTTTAATAATGAAGTGATTTGAGTAACAATTAAGAACTTTTTATTGATCACAACTACATTTCATTTTATTATATTTTTCCCATTATCCTAAGGTGATGAAATATTTTGGGACATTAACTTTATCATCCAATTAATTAGCTATTCCTCTTGGATTAATGTGACCTGTAAATTTAACAAATCATATACATACAAAAGCTAGTATGGGCCTGAAGTAGAATAGTTGTGTTGATAGATATATTTTTGAATAGAAATAGAGGGGTGAGATTTAATAGTTAATTTAAGAAATCAGTCAAAAGAAAGAAAAGATGCCTTAAAAATAGCATATATGTATATTATTGCATGTGTGTATTATTGGATTGTACAAAGACAAGAAAAGAGGTAATCAAGTGAATAGTATATGATGTCTTCTTCCTCATTTTATTTGGAAATTGTTCTATCCTGGATCAATTTTTTTTTAGTTTGGATATCTTTTTGTTTATTATTTTTTTAAATTTAAACATTTATTAATATTCATTTTTAACATGGTTACATGATTCATGCTCCTACTTTCCCCTTCACCCCCCGCAATCCCCCCACCCATGGCCGATGCACATTTCCACTGGTTTTCTCATGTGTCCTTGATCAAGACCTATTTCCAAATTGTTGGTAGTTGCATTGGTGTGGTAGTTTCGAGTCCACATCCTTAATCATGTCCACCCCGACCCATGCGTTCAAGCAGTTGTTTTTCTTATATGTTTCCTCTCCTGCAGTTTTTCCTCTGAATGTGGGTAGCGTTCTTTACCATAAATCCCTCAGAGGTGTCCTGGGTCATTGTATTGTTGCTGGTACAGAAGCCCATTACATTTGATTTTACCATAGTATATCAGTCTCTGTGTACAATATTCTTCTGGCTCTGCTCCTTTCACTCTGCATCAGTTCCTGGAGGTCTCTCCAGTTCGCCTGGAACTCCTGCAGTTTATTATTCCTTTTAGCACAATAGTATTCCATCACCCGCATATACCACAGTTTGTTCAGCCATTCCCCAATTGAAGGACATACCCTCCTTTTCCAGTTTTTTGCCACCACAAAAAGCACAGCTATAAATATTTTCGTACAAGTCTGTTTATTTATGATCTCTTTGGGGTACAAACCCAACAATGGTATGGCTGGATCAAAGGGCAGGCATTCTTTTATAGCCCTTTGAGCATAGTTCCAAATTGCCAGCCAGAATGGCTGAATCAGTTTACAACTCCACTAGCAATGCATTAATGTCCCAATTTTGCCACATCCCCTCCAGCATTCATTACTCTCCCCTTCTTTCATTTTAGCCAATCTGCTAGGTGTGAGGTGATACCTCAGAGTTGTTTTGCTTTGCATTCTTCTAATTATTAGAGATTTGGAACATTTTCTCATGTGCTTATTGATACTTTTGATTTCTTTACCTGAAAATTGCCTATTCATGTCTCTTGCCCATTTATCAATTGGGGAATGGCTTAATTTTTTATACAATTGCTTTAACTCCTTGTATATTTCAGTAATTAGACCCCTGTCACAGTTTTTTGTCATAAAGATTTTTTCCAAATTTGGTGTTTCCCTTCTGATTTTGACTACATTGTTTTTGTTTGTACAAAAGCTTTTTAGTTTAATATAATCAAAACCATTTAATTTACATTTTGTAATTTTCTCTAACTCTTGCTTGGTTTTAAAGTCTTTGCTTTCCCAGAGATCTGACAAGTATACTATTCTGTGTTCACTTAACTTATTTATAGTTTCCCTCTTTATATTCAAGTCGTTCACCCATTCTGAATGTATCTTGGTGTAGGGTGTGAGATGTTGGTCTAGACCTAATCTCTCCCATATTGTTTTCCAAATTTCCCAGCAGTTTTTGTCAAATAGTGGATTCATGTCCCTTCCTAAAAATAATAAACAGTATATACCTAAAACCATCAAGAAACATCATATGCAATGGGGATAAATTAGAAGCCTTCCCAATAAGATCGGGAGTAAAACAAGGATACCCATTATCACCTCTATTATTCAACATAGTACTAGAAACACTAGCAGTTGCAATTAGAGAAGAAAAAGAAATTGAAAGTATCAAAATAGGCAAGGAGGAGACTAAGCTATCACTGTTTGCAGATGATATGATGGTATACTTAAAAAATCCTAGAGAATCAACTAAGAAGCTTGTAGAAATAGTCAACAACTTTAGCAAAGTTGCAGGATACAAAATAAATGCA